>NC_067236.1:13315333-13621666 GCF_019924925.1 Ctenopharyngodon idella | reverse complement strand
TTCAATGTTATTGAGCCGGAGACGGCAGCTGAATGTTAATTCAGTGTTTCTGTGGAAATCTATAAATATATAATGTTTATGTGTTTTATTTTTTCTAAAGCTTAGTACTATTATGTTTTATTATTTCTAAAGCCCTGCAATGACCTTGTAATAACCACATATTTTTGAGACGCATGCTGTTCTTTGTTAGCCTCTCTGAATTCACATGAAACCAGGGCAGCACCTTTTTCTTTTCTTCTTTACTGATTTCTTTTATTCTTACTGAGCAAATCCTGCACTCTTCACTCTAAAACCATACAATCGCAGTAACAAATCAATAAAGAGGATTGACTAGCCGAAGCAGTAACAGGATTTTAGACATTGGTGCCAAGAAGCCAATTTCTGCTCTTCTGCTCATATTGCTATGTTGACCTTCACCTTGTTTGCCTGATCTTCCATTCTTCCCCATCTTCCCCTTCTTTCTTTTCTCCAAATAGAAAGGGATATCTACTGTATCCACCTGCAGATTTTGCTAAAATACAATAAATTTGACCAGAGATTTAAGTTATTCTTTTGCGACATTTGTTTTTTAATGACCTTCTCAGGACGGCATTCTCAGCCTCAGACCATGTGTAAGTTTATACACACTTCCTCAATGGATCTATCTTCTCCTCCAGTTTATCAGACACAACGTGAAACAAAATAAATTACTAGAAGATGTTAATAATATTGCAAAACCAATGTACACTGAGTATAAAGTATTTACTTGATAAACTTTAAGTATAGTATAGTTTCATGAACATAACTAATTACAGTTGACATATGAAATAGCCTTAATAATGCTTCAATTTCAAGATAATAGTTTAATATCCTTTAATAAGTAATATTTAATCAATTACTTTCACACCTCGAAAATATAACATTTAGTTTCCAGTATTTTTACATAATTTTCATGTTGGTTTCATAATCTCCTTGAGATGTTGGCAAAAGTTTTGGCTTTAGTTCAACAACTTTTGATTTGGCAGATTCTGTAATGATCCATTTAAGCTATACCGTGTGTGTGTGTGTGTGTGTGTGTGTGTTATTCCTTCTTGAATAGTATAAATTACATTTGTGCATTATGCAGACACTTTTATCCAAAGCAAGTTACACTGCATTCAAGCTATATTTTAATCAATATGTGTTCCTTGGAAATCAAACCCATGAACTTGTTGCTGCTATGGAATGACTCTAAAGGCTGTATTATGCATGCCAGGCCAGTAGTTGGCGATGTCACATTGTAAAGAAACACTACGCACCTATAGACTGAACATACACATGCGCATGATGTCACAATTTTCACAAATTCGTGTTTTTGTAATTTACATGGAGAACACAGTACTGTTTTCAGAAACATACACTTTGAAATCCATTTTCAAAAGTTTGCATTTTCAGGCCCCCAAAACTCTGTTGTTGTGTAAATGAACTGCCAAAACGCATAAAATGATTCCCTTTTTTTAGTTGAAATGGTGTCATGTAAACAGCCCCTCAGAGTGTGGTTTGCGCAGTTCTGTTTGTCACACATTGCTGAGAGGGTTCAGTCCCTATTACACGGCAGAAGTTTAAACAGATACTGGCCATTCCAGTAGTTAACTCACTTAATAATTTTGTTTCGATCTTTCTTCAACTTTTTCTAGTTCTCTTAGACTTAAATTTTTCTATTTCTTTCTAACATTTAGAGCAGATCAATAAGGAACGCTGTGGTCTGTAAGAACCCGAATCCATTCCACTCAGCCTTCAGACACCCTCATACCAACTCCCTGAAGAAACAGCCATTATATATATAAGATGAGCAAGAAAAAGTTTCAAAGGCATATCCATTTCGGGATTCACTACTAAAGCCATCTTGCCTTTTTCTTCAAGATTCAACTGTTTCTCATTAGTCATCTGATCTTCTACAGTTCTGTACCTGTACCACCACATTAGGTTGTAGTGAAGCATCCAAATAGCTTTTTTCATAGTGCCATATATGAGTAATTTAAATGCAAAACACTGAATCATGATTTTTGACTTGACTCGCAAAAACATTTCAATGTTTTTTGGTATAAACAAACATCATATGTATACATAAAACAAAGTTTTTGGTTTGGTTTGATTTCATTTAGGCTGTTTTCACAATTTCTTGGTCCAAATCAGAGTTCCATTTCACTGTCACCACAGGTTCCTTTTCATCTTTTGGATCTGAACCTCAGTATGTTTTATGTCATTTATATAAGTACCACTTTTGAGTACTAACGATAGCTGTTTACCGCTGAAAGGTATTGGCTCAGCAACAGCATTTTACTGTGTTATTGATTCATGTCTTTAGATTGACCACCATAGCATTTTACAAAGAACAGCAATTTCTGTGGAAGCATTGCAAGAGATGAAAAGAATGCATGCTGCTTTCCAAAGGCAATTTGGAGACAAGCTATGAGAAATATATTATACAGTATACAACACTGGGTGTTATCAAGAGCAAAGACTTACATTTTCCCAATATGTTTCTCAATTAATGTTTTCTTTAAAAGATGACTCAAATGTTTAGTTCTACAATATATTTTTGCAATATTCTGCAGCAAAATGACATGAATTGTCTTATGTATATCTTTTAACTAGGATTTTTACTGTAGCACTCTTTTTCTATATTGTAAATTAAATGATGTTTTTTAACAAAGTTCGAGAGGAGCACGTTCAGATAATTAACCTAATTAAAGGGTTAGTTCACCCAAAAATGAAAATTCTGTCATTAATTACTCACCCTCATGTCATTCCACACCCGTAAGACCTTCGTTCATCTTCGGAACACAAATTAAGATATTTTTGATAAAATCCGATGGCTCAGTGAGGCATCCATTGTATCAAACTGCCAAAGTCATGTGATTTCAGTAAACGAGGCTTTGTTACATCATAAGTGTTTCGAAAGTTCAATGGTTCACCACTGGGGGGCGTGACACGCTTCGAACCGCTGATTTGAAACAAAAGATTCGTAAAGCTTCAAAGCTTCATGAAGCAGTATTTTGAAATTGCCCATCACTAGATGTTGTTGAATAAAGCCGTTATTTAGTTTTTTTGGTGCACAAAAAGTATTCTCGTCGATTCATAACATTAAGGTTGAACCACTGTAGTCACATGAACTGTTTTAAATATGTCTTTAGTATTTTTCTGGGCATCCGAAAGTGTTAATTATCTTTCTGGCAGTGGAGGCCTCACTGAGCCATCGGATTTTATCAAAAATATCTTAATTTGTGTTCCGAAGATGAACGAAGGTCTTATGGGTGTGGAATGACATGAGGGTGAGTAAGTAATGACAGAATTTTCATTTTTGGGTGAACTAACCCTTTAACAAGGGAGGAGCACATTCAGTTAATCAACTCAATTAGCGAGACATGAGGTATATATATTCAGCATCCAGCATCCCTCTACCACTCCATCTCCACACTTCTAACCTGGGATGGGGGGAATTATCTGGGTTCGGGCCAAATTCAGAGCTCAGAGCCCTCCTTTCGGACAGCACGCCAATACGCATAACCTTTACTCTATTTAATTACAGTATATGTAAGTGTGAACTCATGAAAGCAGATCTAGTCGACAAATATGCTAGTTTCCTCAGTTACTCATATACTGATAAACTGACATAAGAGTAGTGGATCAGTTGGTTTAGCGTGTGTGAGCAGGCCAGGCCTGCCTTTTTGCTCTCTCTGAATAATACATGCCATCTGACAGAAGGCACGACACTCTGCTTTCAGATGGCATTTAAAGTGGTATTGTGCCGGGATGCCTCGCGTCTCAAGTTAAAGCAGAGGGAAAGAGGGAAAGATAACACAGGCGCCAAGGGACAAATGCAAAAATGCACAAAAAACATTAAAAAAAGATGCTGAATAATGTGTGACAAGGCACAGGGACATGTGACAGGTGGGGGGAAAAGTAGGAAGGAGGATAAGGAGATGCCTCTGTGGTGATTAAAACAATGCCTGGGGTTAGAAGTCCCATGGGAGAGGGAGAGATGGATGTGGCGAGACCGGGATGCCAGCTTTGCTCTTACACTGCCCACCCAGCACGGAGACAACCCTCCTGCAGCTCCCCCCAGGCTAGAGCAATTTTCATCTCATTTCATTCAGTGGCCAAAGATGTGCCGCCATCACTCTCTCGCACGTTAATAAACCTCTCGTCAGGGCCAGTCCTCTTTCTGTCTAATTATCCCATAACACTGCGGCTTTGGATTCCTTCACAGGAAACGAGCAGAGAATCAATTAATTGCAAAGGGGAATATTTGCATTTATGCATTTACTTGCTCATTACAAAATCCATGTGACATACTTCATCAGCATGTATGGTACTCAGAAATGGACATCTGTTCATCTGTTCTAGAGATCAGAAGAGAAAATTATGGATGGTGTTCCTTCCAGTAATGTTTAATCAATTATGCAGTTCAACTGTAATCAGGTTGAGGGAATTTCAGTGATTAAACACGCTGAAAGGTGTAATTAAATGATTTTTATCTGTTATGTGCAATGGCTATAGAAAATAATGGTGATTTATATGATGGATAGTTGACTTAATGAATTTGCTAAATAAAATAACATTTTAATCAAGCAATCAGGTATAAAATTCATTAAAACGGAAGTTTGTCATTTCTGCTCCACTAATGGTACCAAACAAAAGTGCATAGTTACAGATGTCAGTTTCTCAAACACCTCCTAATATATTATGAATACCATACTATACTAAATATATTTAATAATAATAATAATAATAATAATATAGTAAAATGATGATAATAATAATATATATTGACATCACATTACCATTTCTATCAGTTATGGTATTGCTTATTGGTTATATTTTACTTTTTTAACTTTTATTATGATTACCTTTCACCAAAGAAAAATGGAAGACGGATCCCTGGAAGACGAATTCTTAGATCAAGTGTTTGAGGACTTTTTTTTCTATATGTACATGGATGCTGTGGAGACTTCTAAAGCTTGTCAGGAGACTTTAATTTGGCATCAAATTACACAATATAGTCTCAATCACTGAGATGAGTGTTAGGGGGTTTACAACTGATGAGATAAACAGATTGGAAATGAGAAAAGATCTGGAAAAAAGGTTGAGTTTGTCTCTGGGTTTCGCTATGCTGTCGAGAGATGCAGAAAAACAACGGTGAACACCTGCTTATTTGTTTGTAAATGTTCTACTTTTGAAGAATGCTTCTATCCTTTGAATTCTTAATTCAATCAAATGTTGTAATGATACGATTAATTTAGTTCTAGGTTGGACAAATCAGACGAAATTAGTGCAGATACCTACACAATATCATAGCAGATTATTCTGTTCATCACAGATGTTTAAAGATGTCATTGCAGTGTTAATTAATTAATAATAATAAATGTTGTATATCTCCTTGTGAAAAAGTACACTTCATCATACTTTTATGCTAAAATTATGTAATAGTGTTTTTTAACACTAAATGAAAGTGTATTATAGTTAGCATTTTTATTAAATGTAACTAGTTGAACTTAAGAGTGTTTTTTAACCAATTAAGTAGGATATAAGTACACCTTTTTTTTTTCATAATTACTCCCATTGTCTTTGAAATATTGTTAAAGTCTACTACCGAATATGCTGACAAGCATTAATGGTAAACATTAGGGGTGTAACGGTACACAAACATGACAGTTTGGTACGTACCTTGGTATTGAAGTCACGGTTCGATACAGGTTCGGTACAGCAAGGGGGAGAGAACTAAACACAAAATTACTTTTTTTCTTAAAAAGTGGTTTATTGAACAAATTCTGTCTTTCTATTTAAATAAATTCAATTATAATTAACATTTTCTTAAGGATAAAAAAAATCTATCTCACCTAATGCTGTAAACTATATACAGGGAGCTTTCTTGCACATTACAATAATATTAAAGGTTACAATTAACAACAGAGCCCAAACTATTAAATGCAGTTGCTATTTTTTTTTTAGATATGATAATCAACACTTTCATTGCACACAATGAAATTAAGTTAGGACAAAATGTGTAGGAGTTGTGTTAGCTCATTTTAATTAAGTAATTTGAGCAAGCAGCAAAAATATTTTTTTTTCAAGTGCACATTTAACAGAATTAAGCACACTTCTTTTTCACAAGAGTTTAAATACAGCTGCTGATTTGTTTTTATACTGTTCTGGTTACATATGGTGTAAAGTAAACAATGTGCAATTTACCATTTTGTACATCAGTGCCGTCTTTCTGTCTATCTATCTATAATGTTACACATACACTTAGTGTTAATTTGATCAGCTCTATACATACAACAGTGTGAGCAATATGGTAGAAGCTCAATCATCCTCTGCAATGTCCTTCCTCTTCCATACTTATATACTTTCAGCTGCTGACTTGCATGATGGTTCATATGTTCATTGTTTGCTTGTCATTGTTATTTAGTTTGAGATTGTGTTCTTTGTGTGCATGTATACACAGAAGTCTATAAGAATGGAATTGTATATTTAACACCAAATGGACTATTCTGTTTCAGTCTGTGGCCTTGCAGCAAACTTTGATGCGATGCATCCTTTTGCCCTTGAAGAAGTTATGTCAGAGTGTGATTGGTAACGGTATGGCTCTCTAAATTACAAAACCCATAAATGGGGCAGAAAAAAATGCCTGTGTCCTTCACCGATGTGAAATCTATCGTCCCCAATCCTAGTCATCGCACAGGATGGCTGCCATTTCCTGGAATTATCTGTGCTGTAGAAAGATCCCACTGAACATAGAAAAAGGTAGAGATAAGGGACAGGGTGACGAATGGGTGAAAACCTGCGTTAGCACAGAGAGCAGAGACTAAATCTCTCATGACAAAAAACCTCCAACAGAAGCAGGTTCCTCCTTTACAGGGGGAAGGTAAGAGAGATGGGGAGTTATGCTGGTTAGATTTATCACAGCTGGTGTTATGGTGACGGTAAAGGAAATGGCACTGTGTTTTATCGCACGTGTTTGAATAACAGTTAGACGGTCGGCTATTTCCGAGTGAAAAGTGACACCAATTTTTCGGGTTCCTGCACTTTCTCTAAATGCATCTTTAGGTGTGTTGCTTCTGAAGTCTTAAACACCAACTATTCAAGGTGAATCTGTTATTGCTTCACTCATTCTGTGTCCTGTAATCACCATACCTTGCTTGAAAGGGAACATAGGGGGTTTACTAGAAGAAAAATTGTGAAATAAATTAGAGCTGGTATCTACAGCTTATCCTATAGAGATGTCAAACTATGGAAAAACTATATAAATATATATATCGTTTTTCCATACATTGAAAGTCCCCGTAAACCACGTTTGTTAATGTTCAGGATGACTGATCATTTATGAAGAACATTCTAAGATCCTTACATTAAACATTAAGTACTGGTCATAAGTAATAAAAACAAACAGAGAAATCAATAGCACAAACATATTTATGAGACTGTTAGAGTGATAGATCAGTAGATCAAACCTCTACCCTTTCAACCACACGGGCTTGGTAATTACTCTACACAAGGAAAATAACAAGTAAATTACAATGAAGACAGGAACTAGCTTGCAGTCATTTGGTTTGCAATTAACCTGCTTTGCCCTTTCTATTGAACATTTCTACACAACGTGCCACTGAGTGGTATTTGAGGTTACTGTTTATAGTGTCATGCTGAACACATGAATGAGACTCACTTCTCTCCGAATCATATTAAACAATTAAACAGATTACAATGACTTACAATAAATATTTCAAATTGCATATTCCCTGTGTAGGTTCCATAAGTGTTCCCAACACCATGGCTCAACTCAACACCAGCTTAACAAGATCAATTAGAGAAAATGGTGAGATAACGTAACAATAGATCTGTAGTAAAATGTGCAAGGATTTCCAGAAATAAGCTAGAAATAGAAAGACATTAGAAAAGAGGAACCTACTGCTGCTATGGCTCCAGCTGTTACTTGGTGTTGTTAAACCTTGAAATTGCCATATATCTGCATTCTTGTCGCTAACTTTCCCATAGTGATTCTTCTTTTTTGGTTTGGAATGCCTATGTTCCTTAAATTCACCCAGAGTTTCTGGTGATCCACAAAGTCGAAGGTCTTGCTGTAAATAATAAAGCATAGGCAGAGACTTTTCTGGTTTTCCTTGGCTTTTTCTAATATCCATTTTAAAACTGCTGTGATGTCTCAGGTTCTTCTACCTTTTCTGCTCTTCTGGCAGTTCTCTGCTTATTGTATGGTTGTAGTCACCACTGAAGGATCTTCAATAGAATCTTACTAGCATGAGGTATGAGCGTCACTTTTCGATAATTGCTGCAGTCCGTGGTGTCTCCTTTCTGGGGTATGGGAATAAACACAGATCTTGTCCAGTCTTTTGGCCATTTTCCTGTTTTCCATATCTGCTGACATAGTGTTGTAATGGCTTCTATGGCTGCTTCAGAAGACTTGATAAGCTCTATTGGTATGTTATCACATCCTGGCACCTTGTTTCTGTTTAGGGCTTTGATGGCTGCAATGACTTCATCTTTCAGACTGTCTGGTTCCAGTTATTGCCTCTTCTGTTGTTGCATTGTTCTTGTAAAGATTCTCTGTGTATTCCTTCCATCTTTTTTAATGGTTCTGTTCATTAAGTACAATTCCGTCTGCATCTTTTAGCATGCCAACTTTTGGCTGAAATTTCCTTTTGATCTCTTTAATTTTCATGTAGGCCAATCGAGATTTGCTTTTGTTTTGTTTTTTGCTTTTCAATTTCAGCGCACATCTTCTGGTAATAGGTTTCTTTGTCTCATTGAATAGCTCTTTTTATGACTTTGCTGATGCCATTTGCCACTTGTCTATTGCCAGTGGCTTTAGCTATTCTTCTTTCTTCGATAACCTTCAGCGTTGCTTCGGACATTCATAGATTTGTCGGCTTCTTCTTTTTGTTAATGAGTGTTTTTTTTCTGTTTCTTTAATAATCATTGTCTTTATATCTGCCAGAAGTTCTTCTGGCACTTTTTCATCCATATCTAACAATGAGAAACAATTTTGTAGGTTGTTCCAAAATTCCTGAGGAATGTTGCCTAAATAAAGCTTTTGTGATGTCTTTTTACAGAGTTTGACCTTATACTTTCACTTCAAAAGTTCATGGTCAGTCCCACAATTGGCTCCAGGCTTCATCCTCACTGCCATGACTGATGATTTCCATCTTTGCCGACTACAGATGTAGTCGATTTGGTTCTTATATTTGCCATCTGGTGATATCTATGTGTAAAGCCTTCGCTTATGGTTTTGTAAGAAGGTGTTAATAATTGATAATTGATTTGTTGCTCAAAAATCTTTCCCCAGCTTCATTGTGGTCGCCAAGGCCAAATTTTCCAACAATATCTTGTTGCATGCCATGTCCCACTTTGGCATTTAAGTCTCCCATGACGATGAGCAGATTTTGCTGTGACGTATGGTCAATTTCCGCTTGAATTCTTCCTCATCAGTTTCTGTTGTTGGTGCATAGACTTGAATGATTGTACCATTAATTGGCTATACTTGTAAGCGTACCGATATTACTCTGTCACTGATTGCGTTGTACTTCAAGACAGTGTTTTATATCGTCTTCTTGATTATAAACGCCACACAATTCGTTCGTTCATTGCCATTTCCAGAGTAGCAGACTCAGTGTTCATTTGACTGGAAATGTACTGATTGTGTCCACTTTAATTCACTGATTCCAAGCCAATCTATTTTTTCTTTGTCTATTTCAGCCTTGACTATATCCAGTTTACCTTGATTCATTCTTCTGGCATTCCATGTTCTGAATATGATTTAATCTCTGCAGCTTCTGATCTTCCCTTTCCGCAACATCAGTGTCGGGATGGTCTTGCTGCTTTATACCCTTCATGTCACTAGCACAAGTTTGACTTTTGGCTCTTTCCCAGTAGCTTGTTGAGTGCTTTCCGACCAGGGAGGACATCTTAAAACACTACATCAAACGTCTTTAGTTTTCATCTCCATCAAGTTTTCATAGCATTATACAGAAGTAGATTGCCAAGTATTTCATCCGCACAATCGTGTAATACTAATAAGAAATTGATCATCCACCTCCAATGCTGCAACGCCCTGCTGCTGACATTGTGCTGTATTCTTAGTCTGGCACCTCAGTTTAAACAGTAGTACATATGTATTTATGAAGTATTTAATTAAGTTATTCTTGTTTTATTATTATTATTATTATTATTATTATTATTTAGTGTGTAGTGGCAGAACAGCAAAAAAAGTGTGCCAATTAGACAATGGGAATTGTTTTTGTTTGTCATTGGAAACATCAGAAACATAAGACAAAAAATAATTATAATAAAAATTATATAGCCTACTACATATGAGAAAGACGATTCACAAATCACTTTTATGCTGCATATGGGAGGAAGTGTGTTTAAGAAAGCATGTTAAGAAAGCTTATTGCCTCAGCTCACTCGTCTGAAAAGCTGCGTGGGCAAACAGCAATGTAGCATTCGGTCACGCTGCTCTGCTACTTGTTGGAAAAAGTAGCTTGTTATTGGAAAAGTTACATTGTTTTGAAACTGTCACACTATTAAAAAAAAAGTTCTCATACACAGAACTAATTGTTGTTTAATGTGCACATAAAATTTCTACCTGAAAGTTTTTCAACAAGCACAGCAGTCTTTCAGTGCATCTATTCTAATTGCAGAGGCACATTTGGGAAAAAAACTTAATAAGGTTGCACCAATCTCACAAAAATATGCACTCAAAAGGATCCAACTTTTTAGATAAAGTCAGGCTTGTGAGTTTCAAGTCTTTTTAACCCAGAAGAAGTGATTCATTATAATTGTCCCGTTTTGTCTGGCTGTAAATATGTAATTTTTCACTTCCAATACCAATTCTTGTCACTTTGAATGTAATATTAGATTTGTGCCTGTGCAAACATCAAAAGTATTGTTATTTTCCCGAGGGAAAATTGGGGCAGACAGTTACTAATAATGTTCAGGCCAGAAAGGAATCTTCCAACACAAAGAAAACAGATTTGCCTTTTGTCAAAAGAGGCATACTGAGTGTGGATGTCATTTTGGGCAAGTGGTTAGTGGAGATGAGGCCAGATGGCTAAAGGTTCCAATTCCATGTTCCTGCCCTGTTTTTGAGTTTCTGAACAACCAATTAACCTACTTCCCCTTGAGAGTCTGACTTTATAAACGACTATTTACAAAGCATAATCACTGCCTCGAAGGTATAATCTCTGAGCCAAAACGAATGGCTTAAATTGTTACAAATTGCTTCAAAACAGCAGGTTTCCATATGGCTAAGCTGAGGGGACAACGTCACTTCTAAGATCTTCTTTCTCTTTCCTGTTGACAAATAAGGAAGATGCCAGTTCGATCACCTTGCCAGGAAATCTTTAGCGCATCATCACTCACCCCGCAGGGCTGTTTGACACAACAGCAGGTTATTAGAGTCCAGGGAATCTCCTCGCTCCTGTCTACACTGGCCAAAATGCCTCTAAGCGTTAAGCACCTGTTCCCTGGGCAACAGTCCACCAAAAACTGGGAGCAATTATGGAAACCACCGACTTACCCTATCAGGAACCCTTTTGTCCACCTTTGAAAGCAGTGAGCACAAAAGAGAAACATTGGAAGACATGGTTCCATTGGATGGAAAACTAGAGCAGTAGAGGTTTAGACTAAAAGTGTTCCCTACAGTGTACAGTTTCCTGACAGCAAGGACCTGCAATGAGATTTGAACACTGGGGCGACACTGAAACACTGAATTATGGGGAAATTACAGCCTGTTTGAAATTATTGTTTACAAAAATCACCATTTGTCATAATTTACACCCTTAACCTCATGTTGCGTTAAACCTGCATGACTTTTTTCTATAGGACTCAAATCTGATGGAATACTAAAGAATGGACACTGGAGCTTTCAAGCTTGAAGATCTGTGCAAAAGCACCATAAAATATCATAAAAGTAGTCCATATGACATGTGCACTAGTCAAAGTCTTCCAAAGCTACGCAATAGCTTAGATAGCAGTGTGTTATTCATTGTTAATCTTCCCAGGTACAGATGTACACAATTATTTATGGGGTGGAGTGAGGATGGGTGATAACACCAAGAAAAGAAAAAAAAGCATATACATGCATAGTTCTTGTAGATTTATGGCCTGACATACACATGAATATGCAAAACAGTTTCCAAGAGACCCCTTATGAAAAAGAAGTACGGTTAATTGTATTGAATGTGCATTTATAGTGAACTTCATATCTTCTTATATTTTTAAAAAATTGGGTAACACTTTATTTTAAGGTTTAGTTGCTTATCAGCATGCATATTACTAGAATATTGGCTATTTATTAATACTTATTAAGCACATATTAATGCCTTATTCTGCATGACCTTATTTTACATTCTTAATCATACCCAATACCTAAACTTAACAACTACCTTACTAACTATTAATAAGCAGTAAATTGGGAGTTTATTGAGGGAAAAAGCATAGTTAATAGTTTATATGTGTTCCCTATACTAAAGTGTTACCAAAAATTGTACTTGCAGATAATATAATTTTAATGAAATAAAAAGCCACTTAAGTGTACTTAAAGAACAGAGGCAGATTTAGGCATGGGCAACATGGATAACTGCCGAGGGTGAAAACAAATCACAAACAAATTTGCCATATGAATTTGCTAACATTAGAAAGAAATGACAAGATATCAGGGATTTTTACCTGACATTCCTATTATAGTTTACATTCTGAGCTGTTTATGTGATCTTACTGATTTAATTTAATAATTTTATAGCAAAAAGGTGGAAATTGAGAATCTGCATGAAAGTACTTGACAAACATCAAAATAAAGAAAGATAAGCAATATGGAAAATAATAACATCACAATCACTGACTCTCCTATGCAGATGGGATTGGATTCCTCTAATTAATTTTGAATTTGTAAACAGTAAATTGCTCTGAAGTCCGGAGGTTCTCAATTCAACAAGTTAGAAAGCTTTCAGGACTAGAAAGTTACAGGCAGGTGATTTTGATCAAGGTTGCAACTTGCAGTTCAGTTTAATGGTCAGATGCTGACCCATGCTGATGCTGGGTCTTTCTTAAAGAATTCATTAAAAAAAGCCAGCTTTTAAAAGACAATTTGCTACACTGGAATATCAAATCTGTGGGCTGTTTAACATTGCGAACAGATCATTGAGTCCAATGAATGACCCTGATTTATGAATGAATCATTCAGTTCAATGTTTATTAACTGCATCAACTGACTCATTTAAAATCTCACTCAAAAGAATTCAAATTCTCTCATGAACTGTCATTAGACATGGAGAGCTAAAGTGTGCAATTTTCAGTGACTAATGTCTTCCTCATGCAAACATATTGTATGACTTGAGAAGAAATAAAGCCCTATAAATGATTTTTTTTTTTAATGGTACTCTTATACGTATTGTCATTTTGGAGCTTAACAACCCCATTTCCCATTCACTTTAATTATATTGAGCAGCAAAAAGATTCTTCAAAAATTCACTTTTTGTGTTCCACAGAACAAAGAAAGCTGGGTTTTGACATGTGGTGAATAATTATATGAGTAAATACCTTCTGAATTCCTAATTTTCTCTCATGGCCTCCTGGCAACCAGTAAGGTATCCATCCGCTTCCCAGAAGCACTATTACTTTCATTATTGTATGTGTTTGTATAATTACAGCTATTTCACCTCCTTAGAGAGGTAAATGGGTACACATCCCACCTCTGTGCCAGCACTTAATTGGCTGGTTGTGACCAGACTGCATCCAATTGCAACCAACACAGAGTAGATTAAGATTGAGTGCACATTCATGTAATTAATTTTTAGTTGTAATTTTCAGGCCCGAAATGATAAGTGTGCATCTGTGGATGAACTAGTGGAATCTGAGATATGCGAAATGATGACGGTTGGTGACCAAGGCTCTGAGGGAGTTTAAACATTCGTTCATCATACGCCCATCCATATGGTACGAGAATGGTGAGACAGCAGTTTGAGGATCTGGGATGACTGTGCCTTTAAAACTGAGCTGAGATTGCCTGAAGGACATATATATTCCTCACCATAGAAAAGCACCTCTTTAGCAGACGGCATCAACAAGCTGCTAATGTGAAAGCGCTGCTCCACTGTCGCATTCTGGCGTGAAGATGTAGGACAAGCTCAAAAGAGCTCACTGCAGCCATTTGTTATATATTGTTCATACAAAGCATCATTGAAATATTTACATTGTTTATTTCATAAACTATTCCCTCTTACTGTTATATATGATTGCAGGCATTTTTCATTGCGTGACTTTCAATTGCATGACCAAAAAACTTTGAGAACCACTGCATTAAGGAATGAAACAATTGACTGTTTCTAGAGTCATTTAATTATTTACCTAATCAAAAATGCTGATTCATTCTGGAAAAAAAGTGTTCGTCTTTATGAACGAGTCATCTAAACATTCACTCAACCAATTAGCTCAAAAACTGGAACGTGCTGCAACAGTTCTGCTGTGGATTTGTTTGAAATTATTATTGCTGACAAAGCAATAATAATAAAAAAAAAGCCTAAAATATAAGTTACTACTCAATGTTCTTCTTGTTTATTGAACAATTTCAACACTGAAAGTGAGCAGAATACCACAGCACAGCAAAACTAATAAATGAATAAAGCAGTTTTGCTTTTGATGAAGATGTAAGCTAAAAATAAAGAACAAAATTTAAATGTAAACATTCCAAGCAATTTTTCTGCACAGCATTCCAGCAATAAATAATGTCAAGGGACACACAAAAGAACAAATGCACTATGATGAGTATCTTTAATTTTGACATATTTTAATATATGGCACTAGCTGTAAACCTCCTCAGCACGGCTGCCAGTAAGTTTTCTGGTAAATTTTATTTTATTTCATTTTTTTTTTTCTTCCATTTTTCACTAGAGGCTATCTTTGATAACTGTCATAGCAGACAATTATATAAATTGTCATTTTTACACCTATTGTTCACCTATTGTAATCATTAGTGTTCTTCTTATTATTCTTCAGTTTCCGCTCTGGAAGTCTATGGCAGCCCACAGAACCGCTTGCAGGAAGGTTATGAAATTTGGCACACAGATAGAGAACAGTCTGAAATGTCACCATAGCAAATTTGGAGTCTTTAACTCAATCCCTCTAGCGCCACCCCCTGTCCAAATTTGCACTCATGTTTATGCTAATAACTTTTGAACCATAAGGGCTAGAAACAAATATCATTGTTTGAATTTTCCGAAAAACCTACTTTTTCGAACTCCTCCTAGGCCATTGCTCTGATTTTCACGAAAATTGAACCATCTTCAGACCATGCCGACAAAAAGTTACGGAATTCAAGTTGATTTCTCAAACCGTTTTCAAAAAACACATGAACAAATTTTACGTAGTGCTTGTAAAAATAGATGTAAGGCTGTATCTCCATAATGCTTTATTGTATTCAGACCAAACTTGATACATCATCACAAGCATGACCTGAGGCAACATGCAGCTTTTCAGCGCAGCGCCACCTACTGGTCTGGAGATGGTTATTTTTGCTTATAACTTCTAAACGGATTGTCCAAAAATCATAAAATTGGTCTCATTAGATTCAAAGCAACATTCTGAGTCGAATGATATCCAATTTCCCATATTGGCCATTTTGAATTTTGTGCTAAAATGCTGTATTTTATGAACACATTAGTGTATCATTACGAAACTCAGTATGGGTCTTCGGCACCATGCCCTGACAGTACTCAAAAAGGTTTGGGGCAGTGCCACCTTGTGGTTGAAAGTTATAATGAAATTTACAAAAAATGCTAATAACTTTTGACTATATTAACCTATTGTAATGAAACTCAGAAGGTCTCAGTAGATTCCTTGGGTCATAATGAGAACATAGATACCAAATTTGCCATAGTCGCCGAACTTCCTGTCCGCCATTTTGTTTTTCTTCAAAAACCTACTTTTTCGAACTCCTCCTAGACCGTTTCTCTGATTTTCACCAAAATCGAATTGTACCATCTTCAGACCATGCTGATAAAAAGTTATGGATTTCAAGTCAATTCGTCAAACCGTTTTCATATACCACAGCAACGAAGTTGAGGCATGATGCAAAACCGACTCTTGAAGCTGTATCTCTGCAGTGCTTTTGACACCAAACTGTGCAGCCATTGTCACCTCACTCTGACCATACCACATCAATTTGGTCACAGCGCCACCTATTGGTAGAAAGTGATAAACCATTAAATCTTTACTAATGATTGTGTATGTAAGTTCTGAGTCATTTTGCCTAAAATCATCTTAATATGCCTTTAATTGCTCATTGTTACAGTCATGCTGGCATGATGTATTGTGCCTTCTTTGTGCTTGGCCCCATAATTGCTGCTTGCAGCTATATATATATATATTTTTTTTTAATGTTATTCTTCCTTAGTTTAAACATGTTACACATCATAATTATTTATGTAACATCTGTTCACTATTCTGTTGAGAGCTGATGTCCATTTTTCCTATTAAATGGCAATTTAGCTTTCATTTAAATTGAGAAACATAACACTTTCTTTACCAGCAGAACCTCTTTTCATCATCCTCAACAGATGGAGCAAAATTTAAAGAATAAAAGTCAGCCATGTGGTTTCCTGAGCATTTATTGGACATTAAAAATTAATTGTAGTTTACAGAGATCCAGTTGAGTACACAGCTTAAACATTTCCCTTGGTGACATGTTGAATTAAGATCAAAAGCAAGTAAAATGTTACATCACCTTGACTTTCAGTACTAGTTTAATTAATTTTATGGGCCAGAGCTGAACAATCTCAGACAAAATTTATATTTATTATTTACTTAGTTGATTGAAATAGACAGGACTCACTATTTAAGATTCATAAATCTGGAAAATTCCATTGGAATTCACCATGCGTTGTTTCAGAGATGTTATTACTTCCTGCTAAAAGCTTAAAGAATAATGGCAGATTGACCATGACATACAGTTCGATACTACTGTGTGTCATTATTGAAGGGGGTCATAAACTAAGGGGGTCAGTCCATTTATAATGCTCATCAAGATTGTGTAAATGACCCCTGTTATGACTGAACAACCTTATTACAGTTGAAGTGAGTTACTGCGGGTTTTGCTGTCGTTTCTAATATAGTTGGTGCTGCCCCAGCCTTCAATTGCATTTCATTATGTTGCGAAAAGCTCTCAAACACTCCACACTAATATGTGCCACATAAACTGTTGCATAAACATGAAATGATCATGAGCCATCTAAAATACATTTCAGTGTTTCGTTTCTAACATTTTGAAAAGTTATACAGTGCTGCAGGTTTTTATGAACAGCAAATCATTAATAGACCTTCCCCATATCCTATAATATCAACTGGAGTAATGCGTCTTATGCATTTGCTGCTTCAGAATATTTTCTCCTTATTGGTTCATCGTGACTGTGAGGGCCAAGTTTCTGAACACTAAATCTTGATGTAACATATGGTGGGTCATATGTTAATGTTGTCATGGATTTATGAAAATGCTGTTATTGCTGTTATGTGTTATTGGCTTGTTTGCAAGAATGGTTATGGTCAACTGGTGAGGAAGTTTGAGCTGTGAAAGTTAGAGAATCTCCACTTGCAAACCATGGAGAAATATAAATCACAAGTAGCATGGCTATATTAATCTAAATGACTTAATCGCTTTTATCGTCAGAAATGCTATACTAAATTAGACACAATGGCCAGTCTCAATGTGTATAGGCCAACAATGAATACAATGAATCAACAAACTGACTTCTAAAGTCTCTTTTGTAATGTCTTTTCAATGATTTACTCATCTACCACAAGTAATATAATGTCTTTGAATTATCTTAATTTGGATTTTTTTTCTCAGCAAATATTCATGTGTTTAATTAATTGACATATAACGTGATTGTGTTTGGAATCACTTTTACTGCCCTTGGGTTATGCGTTCACATTTTCTCTTTTCATTCACAGCTGTTGCTGAGCACTGTGAGCAGTGTCAGATTACTTTTTCCTGGGGATTACTCTTTATTTTTCCGTAATCCCATTACAGTTTCTGTTCTGTTGTAATTTTGAAGTGATTGCATGAAACAAAGAGATTTGAATAAAACCATCTGCTAAATGAACAAATGTAAATGGATCAGGAATTTTAACAAATACAAGTACATGAGAAAAGTATCATCGTGCAACACCACTCCTGGAACAAACACACCATTCTTGTTGTGTGGAGCTTCACAAGTGGAAATTTGGAGGTTTTTGAATTCCTGTGGAACTCTGGCAGTGGATTAAACACTAGGAAATAGACAAAATAGTATATAGCACTAGATGAAGGGGATGTAATGTGAGATTTGATTATGCCAGATTATAGATTTCATTCAATTCCTCAGGAGTGGACCAAAATCATTTTTAAAGTCTGGCCTGCAGCGTTGACATCCCTGTTTTAACAGATCAAGGAAAATCAAATTTCTCATAATATGACCTCCTTAAGGTCATCATGAGGATTCTAGACATCACTGAGTTCCTGTTATTGTTTAAAGTTATTTTCGAAGAACAAAACGGCTATTTTCTCTCTTGGTTTCTTTCTCTCATTCCAAGTGACTGGTGAGAACGACATTTAAATGTTCTGTGGAGTCATGACCACAAGTACTGAACTTTACATGTTTTAAGTCCTTTTCAAGAGGTTTCAGGATCAAAGACAGCGTGAAGTAAGCTTCTTTATTATTTCATTGTAAGTTTTCTTTTCTCTGTTTAAAGTGTATTACTTACAGTGCAGCTTAAAAACATTCCCAAGGCTTATATTGAAGCTTCACGGTCGTATTTCATTTGCTAAACTTACCTATTCACCTTATTTCCACCTCAATCTTTCTTTTTTGTTCATGCAAGCTCCGTGTTTACAATACACTCCTCTCTCTATTTCTATTTACAAGAGGCTTTTGCTCTCCTTAGGGTCCAGAGGGACAGAAGCAAGAATGAGAAGGGTACAGTGAGACATCGATCTACCGCACCGCTTGGCTAGATTTGTACCTTGCAAATCTGAGTTCAAGGTCTGTCATGCAAGGAAGGAATTGGGAATGAGAGGCAGCATCACAGCATGTGTGAGGTTCAGAAGGCTCAGCTATAGCAGGAGCAGTTGATTTGAAAGATATGAGAAATCATTTGTACTGAAGATGCACTGAATATTAAATAACAACATTTTGGCCCTCAGAGAAATTGTATTGGGAAAATTATCAAGACAGAAATACAAGTTAATAGTCTGATTCAGTGTATGCCCTTGATGCCAGAGAAGTTGGAGTGCATTAGTGTTTTTTTGTTTGAGCTTCCTGCTGAAAATACCAGTGTGCAGTTTTCCCCGCTAAGCTTGCTATACATTTCTTGACCATCTAGTGTAGCTGTTATAGTCCAATGGCTAAACCACCACTAACCAGGGCATTATGGTCATTGTGATTTTGCCAATAAAGACATGTTCCTGGATCTTTTGTTGATCCTGGAACAACATTCCTGTTCAAAAACATAAACCATAAACCTAATCCTACCCATAACTTATCCCTAAAATCAGATTATACACTTATAGGTGAATAAGAATAACGTAGAAGCCCCTAAACCTAGTTGTAAGTTCTAAACTTGACATTAACTGTAAACTTATCCTTCAAAACTGATTAGTTGACTAGAATGGTGTTCCAGGAACATGTTCTACTTAGTGAGGTCACATTCACCATGGCGGTCCATACCGTAAAATGCAAGAAATGTGAAAACAGGATGAGATTTTGCAATGCTGCACTATTTATGCTACATATTATCTGTGTGGTTCATAATAGAAATTACAGCTTTACATTATTTACATGTTGTTTTGACAAAGAAATGTGGATTATTGCATAAAACAAAGCAAGCTATGTTCGAAACAGGTTAAGATGAGAAAGCTGCACTTTTTTTTTGCATATAGATGTGATGTGAGAGCCAAAAGATGCACCTCACATCCAGCGGTCCATCAAGTTCAAAATAAAAAGGGAAAATATTAAACTTAGATTAAGTACCTTTTGATTTTGAAGTATTTTATTCAGTGGATTATTCAAACATTAATCAAATCACACCTCTGAAGGGCAGGATTTTCTGAATTAAAATTCAATTTGATATTTTCAAGGGGCATAAAGTCAAAAGAATTATGGTGATACAACTGTAATGATATTATAATGAGAAAAAAAGTATTTTTGGAAGAAAAAATATTGACAAGAAAGCTTCATTCTGGAGTTATGTTTATTATTATTTATTTATTTTTTATTTTTTTTTAAAAGACTTCACTGCTTATGAAGTTCTGAAGAAGAAAAAAAAAAAAAACCTTTTGTAAACCAAATCAAGGTCATGTGGTGCGACCAACAAAATCTTGTTGTGCAGCCAAATTGAAACATGGAGATAAAACAGAACAGGGAATGAAGAGGTCCCCTGCAGATCCTCATTATTGTGTGTCAAGGTCTATAAGTCTCCTAAAATATCAGACATTTTAACCTTTTTATAGTAAAGAAAGGCTAGTTCAGATTGTAAAATTCAGTTCAGTTTATTATACTGAAACCTTTCTTGAGAATTGTATAACCATATGAAACCAACATTCAAGACTCATTTGTACACAGTCAAGACGCATTTGTGAGAACATGACATGTTTTAAACTAGATTTGTCTGTATTGGGGACAAACTTGATTGTCATTATTGGCCCTAATATATAAATCATTTGTTATCATGATACATATTGTTACTGTTACTGTGATATACAGTGATTTTTGGACCATGGAACTGGTCTTTGCAGCAGTGCTTGTATTGCTCCACATGAAACATCTACTCCTGTACTTGAAACAACTGAAATGGAAGTCATATTTCAAATGCTGTCATTAATTTTGGTTCTGCTTCCTGTGGTTTGTAAAATCTGAGAAATTGGAATCAGGTGCATCATAGACCTCAACATGCTGAGTGATGAGAGAGAGAGAGAGAGAGAGAGAGAGAGAGAGAGAGAGAGAGAGAGAGAACCAAGCTGTCTGTGTGGACCCTTGAAGTGCATTCATTATCCACCATTGCCTCAAATCCTTGTTATGTGGCACCTAACACATGGTAGCAAAAGGCTCCAATTATGTACACCGACAGCGCAATCAGATCCAGTGCGCTCTCTCGGGACACAAGGCAATTTACACACCTGTTGAATGGCCCAGCAGAGGGACAATTCTCACTCTGTTATGACAGGCATCAAATAGTCATCAAAAGGCATCATAAGTACCTTCTGCTTTTATTTATCTCACGATTGCCCTCAATCTTGTGTGCATCCTGGGTCGTGCACCTGTATGAGTTATTGTCAGCCTCAGGACGCCTGTGGACAACCCACAATCCTTTCACTGACCGTCTCATATATATTGCACACAGAAATAGCAAAAGCTGGCTGAATTGTACGTTTCAATCATCATGCAACTTCCTGAAAACATTTTTTTGTTTTGTTTTGTTTTATTTTTAAAGAAGGTACTGTGCTGACACTTTTGAGGAACAAAAAAAAAAACAAACAAACAAAAAAAAATTGCTATATTTGGCAAGGTTTTTCTCTTTGAAGAAAGAGTTTCTCTTCTGTGTAAAAAAAAAAAAAAAAAAAAAAAATGTAAGAAAGTAATAAATAAAGATATGTCACACTTTCAAAATAGTCACCAAGAAATTAAGCCACATTTGCAAGATATAGTCACATAGTGGGAAAGAAAGGTGCAGTTGCGAAAAACAAAGCCAGTTGGGAGACATAAAGTCTCACTAAAGTCACAGCTGGGAGATATAAAGCCGAGTTACAAGAAATAAATTTGCAATTGCAAGGATAATATCACATTATGAGATATAAAGTCACAGTTACAAAAAATACAGTAAATTTACAAGATATAAAGTTGCAATTATGAAAAAGTCACAATTGGCAAATATAGAGTTTTAACTGCAAGAAACAAAGTTGCAAATGTCATATTATGAATTAAATAAAGTCGCAATTACAAGAAACAATCACAATTGGGAGATTTAAAGTCGCAATTATGAGAAAGTTGCAATTTCAAGATTTAAATTCGCAATGTGAGATATAAAGTCATATTTGGAAGATATAAAGTCGCAATTACAAGAAACAAAGTCACAATGGCGAGATTTAAATTTACACTGCTTGATATTAAGTCATATTGTGAGTTGTAAAATCGCAATTACAAGAAACAAAGTCACTTTGTGAGATGTAATGTTCCAATTACAAGAAACAAAGTCATAATTAAGAGATCGTGAGATATCAAGTTGCAATTGTGAGAAACAAAGCCAGATGGTTGAAATAAATTTCGCTGTGAGAAGTAAAGTCGCAACTGGGAGATATAAATCCGGAGTTGCAAGAAATATAGTCACAATTGAAAGTATAAAATCATACTGTGAGATAAAAAGTCACAATTACAAGAAATACAGTGAAATTGTTAGTTTTTTTTCTAATTTCAACTTTAGATCTAAGTCACAATTAGGAATAGTTACATAAAAAAAAGTTGCAATTGTCACATTATGAGTTATAAAGTTGCAATTACAAGAAACAAAGTCACAGTTGGAAGATTTAAAGTCTCAATTACAGGAAGCAAAGTCGCTATTGCAAGATCTAAATTCACATTGTGATATATGAAGTTACAGTTTGGAGATATAAAGTCATAAAAACCTATTTGACCAATACCTAATTAAAAAAATAAATATTTTTTGTAAGGCTTCCATTGCTCTTGGTTAGAGTAAGTTGCAATGAACACCAATGTTTTTCCTGAAAGTCAAAAGTGTGGCAAAGCAAGACTATGTATAGATGAATACCATTTTCCGGACATCTTTCTTTTGCACTGTTGGCCACCAGGTAGCGTTGCATCATGCAGCGCTGCAGTCCTTAGAGGCCCTGACATTGCTTTGTGAGCTGTCAGTTATAGCAGCAAACAATGTGGTACCCCACGTTTGCATCAGCCACCTGACAGTCTTTGACTGATGCCGACTGACACTCTTGCTCTCTGGCATTAACAGCAGGCTTACAGCTACACTGTGTCCTGTTTTTCAATTACCATTGTACAGCAATAGCTAACTTTGATCTCTGCTACCCAAAAGAACTTTTACATTGTCTCTGTTTCTGTCTACGTCAGACCATGATGGGAGGTGTCATCTATTTTGACAGATGACCTTGAACTCAATAAAATGTAAATTCATAAAATCAGGTGCCTTTGTACATGCTAAAGACAGTTTACCTGTTCATGGAAGAGTGATGAAAAAAGGGAAATTTGAAATGAAAATGGCTGGAAAGGATGAAGAAAAAATCTTTAAAATGAATTGCTTGCGTTTATAAGCCTTGAATCCAGAGACAGCCTCATGCTGGGCAATCAGGAATTAATTCAGCCATCAATATCACCTTAATCACTGGAGTGCTGGTGCTTAGGTGGCATTTTCTCTTCAATCGCGGCAAAATTATAAATGAGCTTATGCCCTGCTCACTTTCTTGGATACCTGCACTTTCTCACCTGAAAGAGAGAGAAAGAAACAGAGCAAGCTGAAGAAAAAAAGAGAATAACTTAAAGAGCAGCTATCAGAGGTTTGCATAATGAAAATATACAATCACTTTTCTTGTACTTTGATTTGTTTACACTCTGCATCCACAGTGTTATAATAGATAAGTCTATACATGCATAAGCAGAGAAAGGAGAGATCACTGTCAAAACAAAAACAGTTTTTCCCTGCATATCTTCAGGTTAGAAGCCAAATACTATGTAGACAGACATCAATAATACTATGACGTCTCTTACTTGTGTTTTGCTGAAGGGCTTGAATAGTTTCCAAATTTGTCACAAAGTAAACATGAGAACACTTTAGCAGGGCTCTTTTGAGGAAAATGATGTAGGCAGTTCATAAAGGCAGAAGTGAAGGGCAAAGCGAAGTGAGGACTGAAAGGTTTTGCTGCGACCGAGAAAGAGCTGAGTGTAGACAAGAAAGAGAGAGACACAAAACGAGACATTAGAGAGCGAGAGATGCAAGGATGGAGACAGCTAAAAAACAACTGCATGACGGAGGCCGAGCTCACTGGAAAAACAAACTGAAAAGTGGGGTAACCGTGGAGAGATGATAAAAGGTTTGTGAGAAGATAGAGCAGAAAGGAGTGAAAGAGCAGGCGGAGGAGCAGGCGACGCACGTAAATTTAGCAGTTAGATTTCGACAACAGCAGTTACCGCGTACTCTTCCACTCGTCCTAAGTGGCAGATGACAACAGCTTCATGTCATTTAGACTGGGGAGAGTGTGTTTAAAAACCAACACAACGTACTAGGACTCCAGACTGTGACTAAATGGTTGAATTTTACAACCATTTGTCTTGTCGAAGTTTGTTAGAGGTCATATTGGTGCGAC
Organism: Ctenopharyngodon idella; assembly: GCF_019924925.1. Classification (NCBI taxonomy): domain Eukaryota; kingdom Metazoa; phylum Chordata; class Actinopteri; order Cypriniformes; family Xenocyprididae; genus Ctenopharyngodon; species Ctenopharyngodon idella. Next base: position 13,597,272 of record NC_067236.1, on the reverse strand, counting down.
TGCACAATTGCTTCACTCTCTTTGATGCACTATTTTTTTCATTGTGAATGGGAGACAGCAAAAAATCAAACATTCCACAAATGAGTGAAAACTGCACTTGTTTACTGACCAGTTGGCAGCATGGGATGTCAGACAAGATAACAGGTTAATTAAATTTTCGAACAGTGATGGGTAAAAAAACGATGGAAATCGGTCCGTTTCCAAACAAACTCTGGTACGGTTTGAATGATATATGAAAGCTCACACTGACCAAAGAGATGTAAACGAACCAAAAACAGGAAGATGAGACCCTAAAGGCCAATTCACACCACACAGACAAACGCCAAAAAACACCAACAAACAAGTTGGCAGTTGGATTTAGAATTTTATGAAAAATAACTGCCATGTTCACACTGACCCAACACACTATGGTCAGTAAGGTGAAAACAAACTCCAACAGCTGCCAACAGGAGTAACAGACTGAGCAGACAAAACCCAACAAACCTGTTTGTTGGTGTTTGTCTGTGCAGTGTGAATTGGCCTTAAAAAGGACAGAATGGTCAAGCATACCTGTTTTTTCTCATCATAGTCGCGATGTTGCCCATCACAGTTCAACCATCAGCGCGTCTCCTCTTTGTTTGTGATTGTGACAAAGGATTCCTGACGCTGTTTTGACTCCTAGCTCTTCACAAGTTCTCAGCTGGTTAGAATACCATCATATGCAGGCTACGCACATTCAACGAGTGCATTTAGTCCAGCGTACAGCATTGTTTTGGATGTTTGGAAAGTTCTGTCTCAAAGTAGGCAATACGCCATAAAAGGCAACCAATCAGGTTGTGAACATATCCCTATGCCTTTCGGTTCTGTATCTTTTGGTTCGGTGATAAAATGCCGAACACACCCTAAATCAGGTCCTGGTGTCTCCAGTTTGGGACACTGCATACATACTGAACTTACTGGCTGTTGTGACAGGAGGATGTCGCTTATGGTGATTTATTTGATTCATGCACTCAGAGCCCTTTGGACAAAATTGCTGTACCAGCATTCATGATTATTTCCATTCTCTCCCACTTTGGTGCCCACTGTACAGAACCTGATTGCGCCATCAGTCCCTATACTGTAAATGTACATCAGGATGAGAGAGACCCCATCTTTGAGCCTTTTGAAAATTACCTTTTGACACAAAGAGGTGTCATAGCCCTCTGATCCTTTCTGTGTTTCTGACAGTTACCTTGGATACCAGTCAGTCTATTTTCTAGATTTGCCTATAAATGGTCTAGCCTGTAATGAAAAAAGCATCAGTTGAGGACCTAATGTCCCACGCTTCTGCCACTCAATCACTGAGATAAAACAACTCCCACGCTCACTTTGCAACATTCCCAGCTTCCATTTGAATCATTCCACTGAATGCATGGAAAATATGTCGAGTTCGCAAGCCAGGCTCAGTGGTGACTTTTCTGCAAATTGATATTACGCTGCTTCTTGCATGTTTTGCGACACTTTTAAAGTCTGGTAAGTAGCACTAAAAGGTTAATGCTCTCTTGCGTTGGAAAATGACATACCACCTACACTAAACCCTGCCCTAATCCTAACCAATGATGTTAACAAAGGCAAGCATGAGATAAAATGCATTTACTGAAGCAATAGCTTGCCTCTACAAGTCTTTAAAGGTACTGTATGATTTTTTTTTTTTTTTTTTGTCTTTAGAACAAAAAACAGCATAGTTCTCTAATAGCTGCCATGTTTGTCCGAACACATTTGTCGATCTACCCTTAGATTGATGATAAGGCATTGCAGTAGGCGGCCGCTCAACTCGCCGGTTGAACGTTAGCCAGTCTCCTGCTCTTTTCTCTAACTGCCAACACTTTCAGTATCGATCGCCTCAGGCGTTACCCTTGGAAAAGGGTATTGTAGAGCTTCTCTTCTCTGTGATGTGGCCCCAGAAGATTCGTTGTAGCTACCTTTATGGTGTTTGACAGTAACTGCACCATTAAAAGCGCTAGTATGCAACTCACTGTCATTCCCTTCAACCCTTTTCTGGATAGCATACAGTATTCCTCCACCTCTGTCTGTCTTCCTTTGTGCAGGCAGAGATTAAAACACACACACACACACACTTTTTGCCAGTGGTGAACCCGCTATTACATCTCCAAGAAGTTTGACTGGCACGTCAATTGACCTTTGACCTCAACACATATGAGATCATAAACAAGGCCGTCTGCTTTGACTGAAGAGGCCGTCTTGTACTCCCCGAGCCTGGTCTAGGTGATTTGTGTCAGCTCGCTGTGATGAAGGCGTCTCTAGTGTGAAGAAAGGGCAAGATTGCCTTGGCAGGATTTCAATTAATATCTGTCCATTGCATCCCTGCAGATTTGGCAGCTAGATGAGCAGGATAGTTTTTCAGGATGCAGACATCAGCTGATAAAGTGGGCGGATGTGTTTAGGGAATGAAAGAATGAACACTATGTTTCCATGCTGTTGCGGATCATGCGTTTCAGACTTTAATGGAAATTGCATGAGGTCTTTCATAGATATGAACATGGTAAAGTGAAATGCTTTCACTATCGTCATGTCTGGGGGGGGGGGTATTTTGTTGTAGAACAAAATGTCCAAGTTTGTTTACCACAGACCTTAGTCATAAATCCAAAAACTGGCAAATCCTGTGGCTCAAAAATCCAGGGATTTAGGCTACAACCTGAACAGCTCAATAATTTTATTATATGTCAACAAGGTCTCATTTATTTCTTATTTAATATTTGTTAATGGAATTAACAATTCCAGACAAAGATCATGCTTAAACGAAATGTAACTGAGACATTCATCTGAGATAAAGTTGAAAACCACAGTATATGAAACATATTTGAGAGCAGTGAGCTATGATCAAGCATCTTATGAGCAGTAAAATTCTCCTCTGGATGTCTTTTATCATAATAAACTTGGATTATTCATTTGAAGTGGTTTAACGAACTCGTCTCTATCATGTTCTCCATACGCTTCATCTCATTCTCGTTCAAAAGAAAGTTCAAGCATCCACTTCTAATTCAATCAAGCCATGCTGACCTCATGGAAAAGGCTGTTTTTAAGATTCCATATAATATAAGTCATGCTGATGCCTGAGCATTGTAAGGCATACATACAGTGCCACTTGAAAGTTTGTGAACCCCTTGCAGAATCTGTGAAAATGTGAAAAATTTTAACAAAATAAAAGAGATAATACAAAATGCATGTTATTTTTTATTTAGTACTGTCCTGATTAAGATATTTTACATAAAAGCTGTTTACATATATTTCACAAGACAAAAAAATAGCTGAATTTATTAAAATGACCCCATTCAAAAGTTTGTGAAACCATTGATTCCTAATACTGTGTGTGGTTACCTGGATGATCTACGACTGTTTTTTTGTTTTGTGATGGTTGTTCATAAGTCCCTTGTTTGTTCTGAGCAGTTAATTTGCCAAGCGTTCTTCAGAAAAATCCTCCAGGTCCTGCAGATTCTTCAGATTTCAAGCATTTTTTGTATATTTGAACCCTTTCCAGCAGTGACTGTAGATCCATGTTTTCACACTGAGGACAACTGAGGGACTCAAACACAACTATTAAAAAAGGTTCAAACATTCACTGATGCTCCAGAAGAAAACACAATGCATTAAGAGCCGGGGGGTGAAAACTTTTTGAATTTGAAGATCAAGGTAAATTGTACTTAATTTGTCTCCGGGAAACATGTAGTTGTCTTCTGTTGCTTCCAAAGGGCAGTACTAAATGAAGAAAATTGATATTTAAACAAAATAAGAAAAATTTGGACATATTCATCCTGTTCAAAAGTTTTCACCCCTGACTCTTAATGCATTGTGTTTCCTTCTGGAGCATCAGTGAATGTTTGAACCTTTTTTAATAGTTGTGTTTGAGTCCCTCAATTGTCCTCAGTGTGAAAAGATGGATCTCAAAATCATACAGTCACTGCTGGAAAGGGTTCAAATATGCAAAACATGCTGGAAATCTGAACAATCTGCAGGACCAGGAGGATTTTTCTGAAGAACAGAGCTCAGTTTAACTGCTCAGAATAAACAAGAGACTCATGAACAACCATCACAAAAAAAAAAAAAAAAAAACAGTCGTAGATCATCCAGGTAACCACACACAGTATTAAGAATCAATGGTTCACGAACTTTTGAACGGGGTCATTTTAATAAATTGAGCTATTTTTTGTCTTGTGAATTATATGTAAACATCTTTTATGTAAAATATCTTAATCAGGACAGTACTAAATAAAAAATAACACTCATTTTGTATCTCTTTTATTTTGTTAAAATTTTCCACATTTTCACAGATTCTGCAAGGGGTTCACAAACTTTCAAGTGGCACTGTATCTCTGACAAATAGATGTATTTACGGGATGTACTGTATAATGGTCATGCTTTCCCTAGTGCTGCTAATGACCACTGTCTAGCTGCCTGTCAAAGGTGCAGATGTAAGATTTAGATCTCTTATAGAAAATCTGTGCACAAATGACATTTCTTCTCAGACACCTCGAATCTGAAGCATCTGGCAAATTGACCAGCCAATTAGTGGTTGGTCTAGTAGCCTATGTGAGGTGACAGAGGGGGAATGCGAACAAAATGCTGAGTTTTAACATTCATTGAATTCTGCCTCACCTTAAAATAATATAAAATGCCTTTAATGTAAAAACAGGAAAATGGTAGAGATGCAACATGACTTCCAATCAAATTACCTCACCTTTTGCTGTCAAAACTGAGTTGCCATATATGGTAGGTTGCATGCGGAGAATAGCCAGTAGCGCTACATTACTGCCATTCTCGACAATGTACCTTTGTAAAAGTGGGGATTTAGCACTTACTAGCATGACCAGCAAAGACATAGACTGTGCATAGAGATCGTCAAATTCGTCACACCATGACTCCCTCCCACTGTTGTCTGATGTGAACTGCTGCAGGTACCTCAAGAGTCACTCTGTCACTCTCAACCTATCTCTCCATAAAACTTTTTTCAAAAATCAGTCTTCATGTATTTCACAACACTTGTGATTCTTATTAAGAAGGGGTCATGTTACAGGATTCCTTGCCTTAGCTAAATCTCTGAGAACCTGACACCTTGTACTTCAGGAGACTCCAGGTAGTTTGCAGTTCTGAAAAAATTGTGGCACTGGAGAATAAGGATTAAGGTGAAGAATTAAGTGTGAAACCACCAGAAACTCTTAAAAGTATTTTGCAATTAACATGCATCTTTTCTTCTCAACCTGTTTTCTGTGGCCCTGCTGCCCAATGAGCATTTCTTGTCCAATGGTCACACCTTAATTTTGCAATTTCTATAGTATCACATCCTTCTCATGGGCATTAAATAACTTGAACTTAAACCAATTGTTTTTTTGTTTTTTTGTTTTTTTGACTATATACAAAATGAATAGTAGTTATTAAGATTGATGTGATTTGGAAATAGTAAAATGTGCTTGGAAAAAGTAAGATCAGAATACCGACTTGCATAATAATTTTGCACCCACTGCATATACGTATGTGACCCGTGCTGGAAAAATGAGTCTCAATGACCAAAAAAAGAGTTGTTATTTGCAAATTCTCTATGAAAAAAAAAACCTTCAAAATGATGTATGATTTGTTGATTTGTCTGACAAAAAAATTAATGAGCTACACCTGTTTGAATTTGAAAGAGTCAGCAAAGTCAAAATTGAGAAAAATCGAGTTAAAGTTTTCCGAAGGTTCTAAAATGAAATCATCTAGCAACCATACCTTAAAATCCGTGGTAATAACACCAAATTTGGCACACACCAAGTCAAAGCCAAATATCTATAGGAAAAAATATATATTCAACTTTTTTCGATGATACCACAATTGTTTGATTAAAATTAATGAAACAGACAGCCTATATATTAAGACTTATATTGTAATCTAATATGTTACACATCAGATTTTTTTTTTTCAACAACAGTCAACCAAACGCTCACGTAAGACATAACAGATAATGTTTGCATGAATACTCGCCAAGACAGATATTTTGAAATACTGTAATTCTGTGTATATGTCGGGATTGCGCACTGTCTGAGAGGCGTCTTTGTGCGCATGCTTTGGATTCATCAATCAGAAATTGTTTTGTTTACATCAACATTAGTTTGAAAATCACATTTCATTGGTTCAGACGAGAATTCGCTATAAATATTCACAAAGTTGGGAATGCTGCGCTTTAAAACAATACCAAACTTGTGCTAAGGGGAAACGCCAGTTGTCAAAAAGTGAGCAGAGAAAAACAGCATTTTTCATGGACAGCATTTTTCATTTCCTCTCCGAAAACATACAAATAAAGATATTTTTAGATGTTTAATTGCTATTTGGAGCATTGGGATCACTAGATGAGGGCTTAATGAACTCATTTTTGTGAAAACCTCAAAAAACCTCATTTGTTTTGTCTGTAGCTCGCAATTAGCCATACGCATTCCGACTCATTTTGCCAGCACAGGTCATATTATATATATCTTGCCTCTTGCTCTGAAATAACTTTTTTTTGAGCTGACATCACTTAGGCCCCACAGACTACTGGATGATGTCAACCAATAAATAAATAGCTATTTTGTTTTAGCAAACTCACATACAGCCTGGCTCCATTCTGCTGTGGAACGCCCAATGTTTTACTATTCAAATGAATCCTACTCAACATTTTTACTCATTGAATTTTGGTTACACTCTAAAATAACACATGACTTTAGTAAAAAGGGTTGCAAATGCTGTTCACATTGACATCAAGTTGTGTTTAACCCCAGACATCCCCTATTCTAGTTTAAGCTTGAAAACAAAGCACTTCCCCTGGGGCTTTGAAGCGTCACCTTAGTAAATGGTGAAAAGTTCTAGGGTTCAACCGTAATTTTGTGCATGACTTTTTAAAAAACATTTCTTTTTTTTTTTCTTTTTTTTTGATAAAAATGACAGTAGGTACACAGAAAGGTTACTGAAAGTTGATAGGCATTATTTAATAGGCACTGTTGTACAATGGGAAAGAAAGAGACAGACGGAGAAACAGAGAGGGAGAGGTCAAAGCTGCAGTTCAGATTTATAGAGAGTCATTTCACTTTTTAAAAGCCAGGCCTGTATTACATTAACTTCCCGATTATGGCGGGAGCAGGGAGGCGTAGCGCTAAATCACATCCACTTTCATACAGTGAGGGTATTTTATTGATGGATTATGTTTGTGTCACAGTATTCTGAATGCCAAATACACTGCCTCATCTCACTGATATTAAGGCTGAAAAATGGCAAGTTTGATCCTCAGGGCAGGTAATATCTGTTGGATTGAAAGTAAAAGAGGTTTGAGTTAGGTACAATCACCTGTTAAGAGTCTTAAATAGTTTATATGGTTCAGTTAGTTATACTAAAGAGTGGTTCTCAACTGGTGAGCCATAATCTGAAAATGTTTAACAGGTCTGTTCTAAGAATACATTTGACAATGTGTGATTTTAAAGGAATTGTTTTGTAGGAATTTTCATGTATTAATTGTGTTTTTATTGCCAATGTGTGAACAGCTTGTAATGAAACCTAAAAAAACGAGACCTTCCTTGACTTCCTAGGCTATCTATGAAAGTCTATAGACTGTTTTTTTTCTTCTTTTCTTTTTGTAAAGGGTTTTGCCAGGGAAATGAAAAGAATGTCACATTTACGCGTGCTCCCGAGAAGCTCTCTTCCGTTCAATGACACATGAAATGAATGCCTAAACAATGTTCAGGATAATGCTGAAAGAACCATTCTGTACTGTAATGTCAATGTGTCGTGCAAAGAAAATGAATGAATTAATGACACTTTTTATTGAGGCTCAAGTGTTTTTGCACAAAAAAACAGATATAGATGCTTAAAACCTTTATTTCCAACCTTCATTTTTACCCTTTGTCTGAAATGATCAGTTTAAAGTGGATGGCTTATTGTCAGTAAATGGCCACAGTTATGATTTGCTGAGGTCATTGAATGAAGAAAGTCATTCAACGCCCCCTTGCTATTGCACGCAAGTAAGTGTTTTAAAAACAGTATTCATATAAATTAGTTATTTACAAGCATTATGGCAATGTTTGCGTACGATTTTACGATGTAGCTGCTATCAGATCCAATACAGTTGGAAAACATTCTTTTACTCTTCCTGTTGTCACAGACTCAAGTGTGTATAGTATGTCAGAAATTAAACAGGCATGTATATTATATGCAGTGTAGACAGCATCATTGATTTTAATGGGTTATTATGACTTGCTGTGATGGTTGCGTTGGGTGTAGGCAGGTGTCAGACATTAAGCTACTGAATGCTAGTGGGCGGGGCTTATGGTGCAATGGTGTAAAGATATTTATCAATAGGTGTGTTCGATTTGAAGCGGGGCTGCGCAGACCGATTGGTGTATGACATCAAAGTACTACAAGACCGAAGTCCAACACACCTATTGGATGTTTTAATGGTACAAAGACCTCTTATATGTCAAAAGTGAGAAACAATTTAATTTCTCCTTTAAATCACAACTTTAAGAACATTTTTTTACTATGAACAACTTTGGCACAGTGTTTGGTTGCAATTTCTAATGTAAAATCTGGGTCCTGAAGCAGAACCAATGCTCTAAAATGAAAGAGGCTTTTCTGGCTGCTGAATGAAAACATAAAAAGTTAATTTTAAGCCATAAGTCATACAAAGCTTGATGAGACACGATAAGGCTCTTTAAATCTATGGCTTCTCTGCTGATTTCTTCTCAAATGCACAGATGCCACTTCATTTCATGGGAAAATGCATTAATGATGCACATTAAATGCATCAAAATAAGTTTAAAAACTCTGACATTTAACTTTTGAGCTCATATGCTACAAAATTTAGAGTGATTTTTGCACAGACTTTTAAATAACTCTAAACGGGAGGGAATAAAACAAAACATTGGTCTAATTGAAATGTTGTGAAAACTGAAATATTTACAAGACATGAATTCCCAGTGTTACTAATTTGCATTTAGATAAGAAATTACTTTGCCATAGCCAAATGCGCTCAATCATAAAATGCATTAAATACCAGGTCTTCATATTTTCATTAATTCGTTTTAGATGCCCCTCATTAAAAATACAGTTTTGCTTCCAGGACAAGCTGTAACATCTGCAGGAGTGCAGGGAGTGTATACAATGTTCGCCTCAGTATGTTAGTTCTCCCAGCCGTATAATCGTATATTACAATAGTAAAAGGGCTGCTGTCTTTTAAGCAGTCAGAGGTAAATAAACCACTCCCATTCCAGATGATTGGCTTCACTGGCTAGATCTGGTCTTTTTTTGTAATAGGCAGCAAGTACTGTAGAGACTGAATCCAGTGTTATAAAATCGGGGCAGTGTAAATATAAAAATAAAATATAGTTTGGAGGTTTACAGTAATGATGTGAAATGGACAGGTCAGGTTATGTAAGAGAGTCTTATAAGGGGGGAATCTTCATTTAACTATTTATGGCCCCCCATTGTTTGCAATGATAATTTCATTTCTCTGAATGGTATTTTTCTGCATTCTCAAGATGTAGCACATAAACAAACCATGAGAAATATTTGTAGCATATGGTACTAGCGTGAGCCACTAGGGACACCTGCCTAAACACCACCCCCCTCCTCTGCACACTGTTTTGTGTTGAATTTCAGTGTTACCATGAGAGATAAGGTTTGGAATCCTAAATATGCATAATGGTTTTAAAGTGCATGCTAATTGTAATTTTTCTCTTCTTTTCAGGCTTTCAGGGTGGTCATGCAACATAGATGTCCATACTCCATCATCGCCATTTCATCACCATTGTTGTGCACCTCTTTCAACATCATCATCATCACTGTCATCATCATCATAATCATCACCATCATCATCATTATCATCTATGTACATATTCAACATCATCCCCCTTAGAGTTATTCGCACCTCATTGCCAGCTTTGTCATTATAGTCACAGATTAGCTTCACTGTGGAGTCATTAAGCTGTCAAACCTTTTGAGTATCTGAATGATGAGGTAGATGTTTTTGATCTTCACCGCTCTAATGCCTGTTGGGTAGACTACTGGAGTGAAACATTAGGACAGATGTTCTAAAAATGAATTGATGGCCATGCTTAGCTTATTTGCACAAAATCTGAACCACTTCACTTTGTGAATCATTTTGCCTCATTAGCTTTGCTGATCAATGGTGTGTCCATGCCTTCAATGACTTCCTCAACATCAGAGGCAATGGAGATGAACGGCTGCTTGCAGAACAGCCATTTTGGACAATTTACATGATTGTTTGCAATAATAAGCGTTCAAGCATAATTGAAGCTAGGCGTTTTCTCAATCACAAATGTGTGTCAATCTCATAGCTTCATTTTACGTTCATCCTATGCTGACAGTAATTAGATTACAGTGGCCCTTGGGGGTGCAATACAACAGCATTAGCGGAGAAAACAAAAGTTAAATGCAGATTTTGTGGGTTAATTGGTTGTGTTGTCAACTTTTGTTTGATTCACAAACATTCTTGTTTCTTGTGGGGACAGCCGTATTATGAAGTCTGAGTCATCATTTATGACACGTTTTCTTAAATGTCATAATGATCAGAGAACCGTGAAAGTGATGTAATTAAATAAGCTTCCTTGTTTTATACCCAAATGTATTATTTTTTGCAAACAGACACTACATTATTGTTATACCACACACTGTAAACCCAAACAGTATAACTAACTTATAATGGAAAGTACCTTTTACTCAAAATGTGCCAAAAAGTTTAACTAACTATTATTTTTGAGTTCATTCAACATCTATCAGAGATTTAAGTTAACACTAAATATTTTTTTTGAGTTTTTACATCTACGCTAAAGTTTAGAGTTCAGGGAACTTGAAAAAAATAGTCATTTAATAGACATTAAAATAATCAAATATTTTAATGTCAAACATACGCCCTCTAGTGGTGTTTTTTTAACCAAAATGTGACGTCATCGCTGAACGTGCACTCAGACGCTTTCCCTCCGCACAGATACCCAGACGTTCACAGGGCAGTTGGGTTCGACAGTAGGTCAATTCCTACAACTGATACCTACAACAACCAGTGTAATAAAATATTGCCAGATTCCCATAATCTCTTTCAGATAAAAGTAAATGCGCTTTTAGCACCACTGACTGGACATTTCACTTTGAAAGTGTCACGAAACATACAAGAAGCAAAATAATATCATTTTGCAGAAATGTTGCCACAGGCACGTTTTTTTCAATGAGCATGGGTTGATTATGGAAGAACCTTCTGGGATTTACAGTATAAAATACTGGACATCTTGGCTTATGAGTTCAGAGGTTCAAGGCCAGCCTTTGAATTTGTTGCTGTTGTCAAAAAGTCTTCAAGCACTATTACTATCACAGAAAGCAATAACATCACTGTCACACTTAAATCATTCCCATACCTCAACCAGCTTAGTGTAGATTTCCCTGGCTAGGCTTCCTCCATTAAGACTGCAGGGATGTTGTTGTATGAATACTGTATTGTGTCTTGGATGGATGGATGGTTGGATAGAAAAAGAAAACATAGTTTGTACCTTTTCCTTCTTCATAGTACTATACTGTGACAGTTACCTGTTTTGGTAGACCAGTACATTGTATTTCTGTGACAGTGATCATAAACTAGTATCACATTTTATGATGGGTAAAGGTGACCCTACTGTCCTACATTAGGAAGTTGACATTTCTGACCAACTTGAAGCATAGCAGAAGGTTCTGTCAGGACCACTATCATCAAATATGATTGATAATTGCATAGAGTTTGTATTGGCGGTATGGTTCTGTTCTGGGCAAGAACTCCCTGCGCATCCATGCAGCTTAGCATGGATAAGAGCAGGGAGAGCAGCAATAACCCCCCAGGGTAAACAGAACAGAACCAACATATGCAGATATAATTAATGTCAATAATTTAACATGTACACATATTTCAAGAATTAGTCTGATTCAGAGGAATCATAAGGCCAATCCTGACTGAAGAGAGGAGGAGCTGGGGATGGAGGAGGGTAATTAGCTCCTGAGAAATGCAATAGCTGCTGATAAAACTGAGGAGCTTATATATGAATGCCGCGATAGGCGTCGTATTCCTATAGGTAGACGTAAGTCACCTGGGAGTCAGCTGATGCGAACTTGACTGACGTGACCTGCCAGAACTGACACTAACGCTGAATTATCAAAAAGAAAAAAGAAAAAAATTAATGCTTACTTTATAAGTCAGGTCACTGACAAAATTTAATTCCTAAAAGCTTAAACACAAGAAATATCCCTCATGTTCTGTTTGGTGTCTGTGAGACTGTAAGTCCATTTTAATATCTTTACAATATATATTTTTGTCATGACTCTTGGAGAGATTGGCATGGTAATGGGTATGACAGTGTTGATATAGTTGATCTTAGTGGAATAGATCTACACTGCACTGCTACAGCAAATGATAATCAGATATTTGAAGGTTGAGCACACAAGCTCATTGGCTACTGATACAGCAAGAACCAATCAGCCGTGCCCTGTAGAGAATGATGTGATTGCAAGCAGGTTTGCAAGCTTGGGGATCATTGCCTATGATGGAAAAAAAAAATAATAATAATGACAATATGTGACAAAACTTCAACTTCAGTATCCTTCAAAGATTTCATGTCACCCATATGGCCTTAACCCCAGCAGTATAGCTAACCAATCAAATTTTACAGAATTCAGAAAGTGTTCTCCAGTTTAGAGTGCAATATGCATCAGACACTTAAGTGGTCCTCCATTTGAGGCTGCAGTCCAGCTGGCCTTTTATGTACTCTCCAAAGCCAATTTTACTTGCATTTGATAAAATGGAAATGTTTTCTTATTGTTTTAGTTTGAGTTAACTACAATAACGCTGTCTTAAAGTAATGCTTTGTGGTTTATTAAATTGAACCGACCCTCATATTTGCATGATTGTCAGTTCTTTCTGTGGCCATCTTGTGTTTTTGTGGTTAATCATTGTGTCTTATAAGTGTGCAGTGAATTAACAATGATCTGGGACCTTTTGTCAGAGACTTAAAACATAAAATGTGACAAGCTTAGCTTTAGGTTGTCTCTTCCAAACGGTTTTGTAACCTTTTGGACAAAGCCACTGTATGTGTTCTATCACGTTATTACCATTGAGATTAGCTTGGTAATTAATCATGCTCGTTTAATTGGATTTCCTGTAGCTTAGCCTGTTCAAATGGGAACACTTGAAGCAATGCATTGATCATAGGAAGTGAATTGATAAGGACCGGCTCTCAATTCTCAGACTCCAGTGATCCATAACCACGTTGATAGGTCTGACTGGAATGAAGGACTGCATGTCTTTAATCAGGTGCGCACATGGAGGTCAGGTGACTCTGAATCCACGTGTGCAGAATGTTGAGGAAGTCCAGTCAGGCTCCTGAAAGAAATCAATGCTCCTCTGTGGCAGCATCAGAGTTTAATTCAGCCCCTGACATTTTTCTTTTTCTTCTTTCTTTCCCTCCCTTTCTTTAGTCTTAGGCTTTGACAGGAATTTAATGACCCGCCAGGAGTGGACGGGTAATCAATTTATAAGATCCTTAATGTATGTATCCACATCCAATCCTAATTAATACAAATGGAGACAGCTGCTGTAATATCTATGCTGTGCTGCTATAGGAATGATGTGGGGGAAATAAGTGGGTCACGGGGGTTTGCATGAACTCATTCAGAATTCACAGGCTCTACTCTAATTTCCCTCTTTTTTCCCCTATTTTTCACCTCCCTCAATTACTGCGACAGTCATGTCTGAAGGACACAGGTGTGATTAACATAGCAGTTCAGAATCTGAGATTATGTGTGAAATACTATAGCTTCACTCAAGTGCTCATCCAAAAAACTAAGATGAAAGGACGGGCTCTCTTCTTTCATTTTTTATATTTTTTTCTGCTTGAATTTTAGTAATGTAACTGATGCTTTTGTCCATACAATTTACAGTACAGGGTACAAATTATGGAGGCTTTTGGGGGAAGGCCTGAGTATAGCTTGAGGACCCATCAAATTGATTCAAACATATATATTTTTAAATTCTAAACATGATTTTTTTTTTTTTTAAATAGAGAAGTAGCCTTTAATATCTGAAGATATCAACTTTTCCTATTATGTTTTTAAGAGGTTAAGCCTTTATTTTCTTTAATTGTTTCAATATTTTATTGGTTGACTGGTTAAATAGAATACAAGTTAAATGAACTACTTTCATTATACCTCTATGATCCTTTTAGTAGAAAGTTTGAAGTTTAAAGCAGGGCTCCGAATTCCGGAAACGAACGAAATTTTAACAGGAACATAAAAACGAAATCAAGTTTAAACGTTCTGAACAGAAACACTTATTTGAAATTACCATTAAATGGTTAATAATATAATTTTATCGTTCTGTTTAATATTTTAATTTGGCAGTCAACCAATCATGAATTCAAAATACTACGACCTACGCAAATGTGACGTTGACGCATCCAACGTGAGTGAAATGCTCGTGCTCGCTCAGCTTTGAAGTCATCCTAGACAAGTCGCAAGGTAATGTGCTGCTGGCGTTAGATGATCCAATTTTTTTCCAGAGTATATTTTACCATGGCAGGTTATATCCAGCGTGGTGTGTTTTAAAACCAGCGCAAATTGTGTTTTGTCCGTCAAGAACGGTCGCATGTGAGGCAGTAAGTATGTGCATCGCATTAAGTTTCTATCAACTTGGTTACAAAGGTTATTGTAGCTATATGTGGTCACTCAGTTTTTACCGTCGTTTAATATATTTGGCAAAAAGCTTGTGTTATAAAAGACAAAATGTTAAGCACATAATGTATTGGCTATGACTAGACAGCAAATTTCACAATAAGATACTCTTCTCCGCTCCACAAATACATAAAACATTAGCCTTTACACACGTCGTGTTTTGAATTAAGAAAAACCTTGCACTTATTCAAATAATCCGTTTTTATTTGTCCTTGCACTGCAAACAAGCAGAGACGGTCTTCAAAATGAGTGCAGTAGGCTACTTCATGCACGATTGACGCGGGTGGAAGTATTTTGTGACAGTTTGGCTGCCATTGTTGTTTCGCGGGCTATGTGACGTCAGAGCGCGGAACTGGGTGGTTACTGTAATTAAATTACTTATCCACTGAACAAGTAAAGTAAGAGATTACTGTTCATTTTTAGGTAATTTAATTACAGTTACTTATAATGTATTTGCGTTACATACTGTAAATTAGTTAAACAGTTCTTTTTAAATCAATATTGAATTTAAAATCTAAATTTGTCGTCTAAAGGTAAAAGTGAACACTGCCTCTTTAAAATCGTTAGCTGTAGTGCAGTTGCGCGTGACCAGTCGACTGCGTAGTCGCTGTCTGAAGATGTCGACAGAAGCGAGTGGCTGTTTTGCAGAATGGAAATATTCCAATTACTTCACTTTTTTAACACAGGTAGGCAAGAACATTAAGGTAAAATGTAAGCTATGTCCTAGGGAGAAAAAACTGCGCGCGCTCTCTGAGAGACAGTCTTCAGTCAGTGCGCTCTCAGCCAAAGCGCACACACATAGCCGCCTCTCGCGAGTGTCACATTTTCGCGGTTTATTACACATAAACGTTCAAATACACACACAGTTATGTCAAAATGCCCGTCTTGGTGTATATTCGCGTTGGTTATGTGAATGTGAACAGTATGTGTAACAGCATATTGTCTCCGTCTATTAGGTCTTAGTGGCAGCAGCCTTTAAAACATGATACTGTCTACTATTGGCTGTCTGTATTATAAATGATAATCAAACAACAAAAGAAAAGCTTTAATAAGGTTTAATCTATATTTAATTTATACAGCTATGACTATGCAGAGTTATTTTATATTTGATTATTCAATTTATGTTGTATTTTTACTTAATACTATAAGACCTACCTGGAAAAAAAATATATAGCATTGTTTTATTTGTATTTTTATATAGTTTTACTGTGGTATCAGGTATTGTGCACTTTTGGTGATATCAGTACCGACTACTAGATTTTTGGTATAGTGACATCCCTATTTGTTACTAAAAAAAAAAAAAAATGTAAGTATTATAAAGTAAATAAAAGTACTAATAGTATATGTTTTAATAAATTTAAAATGTTTAAAAAGCTATAAAAGGCTAAACTATTCCATGTTTGACTAAATTATTAAAAGAGTTTTCTTTCTATTGTCTATCCGGTCAAGGTTTATAGGGATTTTAAGAAGTAATTAGTAAGTTACTTATTGAGTAATTAAATTACTTTTCAGACAGAGTAATTAGAAAAGTATTTTAAATACAACATCGATGATGTAATTAGTAATTACTTTTTTGAAGTAACTTACCCAACACTGGTCACGGGTTTGACTGCCGTTCCAGTGCACTTTTACAGGTAGTAGGTTGGAAAAACACGGGTTACGGGTTGCCTGGAACGCGGCATAATTTTGATACCCAGATTCCCGAGATGGGCGTGCCAGATTTACATATATGAATAGTGCATATTGACATTTACATGAATAATCATTTGAAGTGTATTGTTTATACACAGCGAAAATAGCCTGCATTTGACCGAAATTGCAGAATCGCCAGGGAGAGGACTATCTAGATAGCATCGTGTATGTTTATATGGTTGTCAGTGCATGGGACACTAATAATTTTGGTTTTAATAAGATTTTACCAATAAATAGGCAAGAATAAACCTGGTGACCTCCATGATTTCTGTTTATTTGAATGCAGCAAGCTTGTATTCACGACTTCTAAAGTAGGAATTATGAACTTTCTGATAGCAGGTGAAGGCAGCATAAGTCTCAAGCTCTTAGTATAAAGTTCAATTAAAGCTCTAAAACATTTTCAGAACGATAATGTTACAAAAGGAAAGCATGAAACGAAATGTTAAAATACTGATTCTGTTTGGAGTGAACTGATTGAATTATTTTTCCTTTCGTTTAAGCCGTGTTTTAAAGCACCAACCACTTTTGTTGTACGTAGGAGCTTGGAAATGTTGCTTTACATATTATTCTTTGTTTCATGGTAGAATGAAAATAATATGGGGTTTAGAAGAATGACATGACAAATAATGGGTTTTCGTTTTTGGGCAAACCATTGCTTTAAAAAGTTTATAGATTGAAGTTGCCTCATACTTCTTAACCGCCCAGTCATATCACCTTGTCCTGTGGCCTGATATTTAGGAGGATCTTGTGTAGCTCCCCCGATGGCCCTCTACGGGTAATTGAATTTATTTCAGGATCACTGCGCTGCCGCCAAACAAAACCCACGAGAACAGCACTACATCATGTCCTATCAAACATGTCTTTTACTTCACTGGTTGTGCTTCTTATCAAGCATGTGCTGTTTGTTTATTTATTTGGAAAGAAAGAGTGTTGAGGCCAAGCAGGCCTGAGATTGGATCACTGGTGGATGACGAGCGATGAGGGGTGAGCGGGTGCAGAGTTAAAGCTGAGCCTCATTGATCAAATGATGGAAATCATGAGTTCTCAAAGATGGAGGAGTAACCAGCCTTGGGCTGTTACATAATGAATGGAATGGAAAGCACCTTTTGACCACAGGCAGGACGGATGCATTTAAAGGTGGTGTTTAAAGCATATCACAAATGATAAATGCTCATACAAATGTGGTGGCTTTATAAAAGCTTTGTGAATTAACCCTGTTATTGAATAACGAAAAAAGCATGCTGTGGATTAAACTATACAGTATGTAATGCCTCGTTCTCAAACAAACATGAGTTTTATATAGGCTAGATGGCCATGCACAGTTGCTTCTATGTCAATTAATGTCAATAGCTTTGTTTACGCATTGATCTGTAAGAGGCGGCGGTAGCAACTAGAGTTCACAATGCCATATTGAGTATAATGACAAATTTACTTAGTGAAGAGACGGTTGATTAGTTGCTGTGAACAGAGTGAGAGGGCCATGAGTGTTTGGGAAACCTGTTTTGAAACAATCACTAACAGTCAGGGCTCTGGGCTGTAGCCTGTGTTGCCCAATGACAGTCGTTCTGGCGGTCTTGTGCACTGATCTCTGCTGCACATTAATAACTACTCATGAAAGTTGTTTTCTGTTTACTATTGATTCTTTCTTAATAGTCATTTGGAATGATTAAAGAGTACATGTGCACCTGCTCCTCTGAGGCCATATAAAGTACTGGCTGAAGCACACTTTTCTTCACATTCCACAAAGTCTAGAATTACCTGTGACAGATCTTGCAGCCAGCAGTTTTATAGTCCAAAACAGACTCCCTGTACTCCCTCTCTAATTTAGCTTCTTATTAATTAGACTGGTTCGGATGGTAGAGAGAATAATCAGGGTCATAGCACAATCAAAGAAACCTGTCAATTTTACTTTTTGGACTGCAATGCCTGTTCCACATGAGGGTTTTTTACACTGTGCTTAACCACGGGTTATCGTCATTCTAAACACCGCTTTAACCCTGGGTAAAGAAACGTTTCACATTTGTAATTTAGAAGCGGGGCTAGCACCGCTTTTTAACCAGGTTGTGAAACCCATCACTTTTGCGATGTTAACCCCACATTGCGGTGCCAAACTTGTACAGTTTGAAACAATGCAGTGTTAGAATGTTAAAGCTAGACGTTTAGCAACAGACAACCAATGGTGTACTCATATTTGCCTGCTTTAGACAGTCACAGAAACAATGTGCATTTGTATATAATCAGTAAATTCAGCGTTTGATAGGAAAAATGTCAAATGCTGACAGAAAACGCGACAATATGCAAATAAGAACGTTAACCCAGGGTTTAGGAATGTACAATGTGAAATGTCAGTTTATGAATATCCAGGATTAATTGTTAACCCCAGGTAAATTATGAGCAGTATGAAATGTGAAGCAAGATAACCCAGGATTACATTTACCCAGGGCTAATTATTTTGAGTGTGAAAAGCCGTATGGAGATAAAAAAAGTTCACAAAGTTAACTTTTGTAGACAAACTAACTGCCCTGGCTTTGTAAGGTTAATATAACCTGTTATCTAAAATGGTTAAATATTAAATTTGGCCACAACTGATTGTTGTCTGACAGTTGAATATAGTTGTAGTACAGTTAACTGATAACTGAAATTGCACTCAAGTCAAGTTTGTTTATAAAATTAATTGTTGGAGAAAGTAATTAGTCAAAAAAATAAATCCAAACAATTATGTTGCATTTTGGCAATTTATGTTGCAATTGTTCTTTCACCACCGATGGCCATTCACAAATATATGTTCATTCTGATTGAATAAAAGAGTTTGCATCAACCAATGTATGTCCTACTGCAAATATGTCCTTAAATGACATTTGATGTTTTAGCAGTGTCCATTTTGACAAGAGAGACTTAAATACGAGCATGCAATGAATAAAATCAAAAATATGGAAAACCAAAACAAAGATTCCAAAATCTCTTACAGCCATTGAGAACATAAACAACTTACTCTTTGCATCAATTACAATGTTGCTAATTCAATTAGCTATTTGCTCCACTGAAGAAGGTGCAAGTCATAGTTAAAACAGGTTTGGGCAGAGCAACAAACAAACATAAATAAATAAATACATACAAAAACTAAATGCTGGAGATTACATGTATATATGTGCTGATATAAATAGTGCATATGGTAAAGAAAGCCACAGTGGTTCTTGATCCAAAAATTAGCTTAGACAAGCAATGCTTCATAAACAAATGATCTGTGTCAGCAATATCTTTGCAGGTGTGTGTAATGAAGGATGATTAGAATAAGCAAACAACCAAAGTAAAACTAATTAAGGCAGATTATTTTGTGAAAGACAGACCCTTTTGTGAAAGAGAACATTATGTACAATAACTACTGCAGTGCAACATTAGAAGCATAATTTAAAGTATGGTAAATCTATTTAAGAATTACATATTTAAAATTTTAAATCTGAACACATCTGTCTTTTAAAACTCCCCCTTTTTTGTTTTCACCTTAAAGTACTGTATTTTCTTGTAGGCAAAATTGTTATTTAAACTATGAGGGAGGTTTTAGAAAAACTGCCCTCAGATAGAGTCTCAGGGTATGTTTACACTGCCAGGCCAGTAGTTGGCGATGTCACTTTGTAAAGAAACTATTCTGACACTTCAGTTTATTTGCAAAGGCCCTTGATGGAAAATTCTACTTTTGTTTGCAGAACGGCCCTTATCCACAAACTCAGGAAATCCGACCGCCGCCCCCAAATACTGGAACTTTTCTTGGATAGCGGAGGATGAGCTAACTTTCCCAGAGGATCTCGTATCAACTTCAGGTAAGTCACCTGGCATCAGTGTCATAAAGCTTCCTGAACTCTGCGGTCAGAGACAAAGGCAGCCCCTTCCAGGATGTGATGCATCTAGGCAGTTGGCTGTCAGTGTGCATAAACGTCCATTTCTCATTCCAACACGCTCTCATAGCTTTTGACTGCCTGGTCTTGAACTTGCAGTAAGCATCATGCTGTAAGGATTACAAATGATGTAACAAGCCACAACTAAAGGGATGTTTTAAAGAAGATAGCTCAGAAAATCTGTCAGGCTTGAGCACTCAATGCATTCACAATCTACCGTTAAGATATATTCAGTGCTTTTCTATCTTGGTTAAGTGCATCGCTGTTGAGAATGTTCCAAAGTGTCATTTACGATAAACAATTTCCTTGCAGTGCGGTATATGATCATATTTAAAGCTGTGTAGATGTCAGTCATGAAGAAAAGAAGTATAGTGTTTAAACAAGTCATGGGAATATCATTAACAGTGCAAGAACATAATAGGTGTGTAAAAAGAACAAATGTTTAAATTGAAAACCCATTCTAAACAATAAAATGTTGTGTCAGGTAAGCTAAAAATGTGGTAAAATCTGAACTAACTGGTTTTATTCAAGTAAAAATATTATTTAACTGGCTCAACCGTATTACATTAGTTCACACCAAGAAAAGTTATTTCTGCGGGTCAGATAATTAAACGTCAACAAGATTTACAACTGACCATATCTACTTTATGCCTACAATACACAACACTAATAACTACATGAAGAGATTCTAACTATAATTATACGAGACAATCTTTATTCCATGAACACTAAAGATCACTAAAATAACCTACATGTATTTATGTGAGAAATTTTGAATTAAGAGAAACATTCATACAGGTGTGTCCAAACTGTTTACTGGAAGTATATGTATGAAAGAGGCCTATCAAGTTATGTAATCACATTTTTGATCAAGAAAATTAAAGTAAAAATACATTTTGTACTAAATACACTGATCATTTAGCACTGTTGTCATAGGCGAGGATCTTTTAACAGACAATCTTTATTCCATGAACACTAAAGATCACTAAAATAATCCAAACAGAAGCCAGAGCAATAATCCAAACATGAAGATGATGATGATAATCCAACAGGGGTAACAAGGAAAACGCAACAGAAATCGGCAGACTTACACAGCCTACATCTGAAAACCTAGGCAGCTGACTTGTTGCCTCACTGCCCTATAAGGCAATGACTTTAATTTTGGGCTGATGTCATCCAGCCCTACTATTTTTCAGCCCCAACCCCTATTAATCAACGTGACACCTTTCTGGTACAATTTATAATGCCCAATTTATAATGCCCTTTTTATGATCAAGCCCTGCCATATACAGTATTTGTTCTCATTAAATGTCCTGCTTCTCTCTGAAATATGTCTGATTATAGAAGCAAAATTTCCTGAAAAATAACATACAAACATTTGTAATGTTATGGTAATGAAATATAATGAGCAAGTACTGGGAAATTGTCAAAAACCTGTTTGCTCATTTGTTTCCATGGGTGAATGAATCTAAATCTACATATTACCTTTGAGAGTTTCAATAAAACTCTTTGGGGCCTTGTTCAGATCAACGAGAAGTGGTGAATGGCCTCGTCAGTTATCCCATAGGGCTTGAAAAACAATGAAAGTCTCTCAACAACCACAGTTTATGTCAGAGGTCAGACTGTCTGCCATAATTTAGCTGTGCTGTTGCCAAGAGCTGTCACAAATGGCTGTTTATGCAACACTTCTCTTCTGCCATAGCCCTCAAATCTCATTCCCTCTCATGTCCAATTCAGGGTGATTGACGTGTGGAGATTGAGGCTGGAGTGGCTGTAGCTTGAGCCCTTATAGCCTAGGTAATTAGTGTCCCTCTACTGGCTGTGCTCTCCTTGATTTATGTTTGGCGCCGGAAAGCTGACAGCGTCCGCTATCCATCGACATAATTCAGACGATGGGGTGGTCTGGATTTTTAGGGTCTGAGTAAAACAGCAGTTCTTCTTTATGTCATCACATTCACACATTCAAAATTCATGTTTTAGTAACATCACGCTGTCCAATATTTACAAAAGGAAAGCCTCCCGAGGGTACACAAGTCTTGCATGTTGCTTTATGAAGCCTGACATTGCCAGCTTTGATCTAATCTGTGAAGCAAAGCAGCCGCTCTGTCTTGAGTTCACAAATGAACACAGTGGCGCTCTGATGTCACAACGATGTCACCGCTTCCAGTCTCCACGCTGCTCAAAAAATCACCTCAATCTTCATGCCGAAATCATTTTGATTTGACCTAGATAGCTGAACACAACATGGCCCCAACCGTAATGGGGTGTGCAAAGCTCCAATCTTCTCCCGGCTGCAGAAATTTGCAAATTAATTCAAATAGGGCCGTTGGGAGATTCAGACACGTCGTCTCAGCTGAGCCCTATATTTTCAAGCAGGCAGACGAGAAGCGGTTGCCATTGATGAAGGTGAATGGCGTGCGCCACTACTGGCAAATTGATAGATTGCAATGTTTCCACAGCATCTGTTGCATGCTGGTGTTTATTACACCTGATGAAAGTGAGTCAGAGGGGGGCTTGGCTGAACGCTGCCCTCACCCAGAACTCCCAGCACTCCAAATCGAGATTGATCCCCCACTCCACTGCCATGACACCAGGACTAATACTCTCTCTTGTTTTGTTGTGGTTCTCTGCCAAAACAAGCCCCTGGCACAGCTGACATGTATGTGTGCCAGGAGACTGGCGGCTTTTGTCCAGTGGAGAGGAGGCAGTGAATAAGATAAAACAAAAGGCCATTTTATAACACCTGAGTTCAGTAGTCACATTCTGGTATGACCAGGTCTTACACGGGTTGTTTTGCATTTGGTTGAGATTTGAAAGGTACAATCATCAAAACATTAATATATACATTCTCGGCAAGTTTGCACAGCAGCAAAATTAGTACAAAGCTGAATGCTCAGTTCTTTTTGGGTAAAATAAACAGGGCTCTTATATTTGTACCAGAACAAATAGGTCTAGATGCAATATCTACAGAATTGGATAAAGAACCTATTTTAGACGATGCCCCACCTCATTCACCTCCAGCATTTTCTATAGCTGCTTATAAGACTTTTGTCCAATTTTGGACAATCCATCACCACAGATCAAATTCAGTTTAACAATATTTCTGGGTTGCCTTGATAGCACAATCCTCTTTAGATTATGCCACAGCATGTCAATTGGCTAAAGGTCAGGACAACATGGATTTTATTATTTTTCAACAATTTTATTGAACAAGAATAAAAAACGTGCATTTTATTCCTTTTCGGTCATTGTCTTGTTTAAGCACCCAGCCTTTCTAAAGCTTGAAGCTGCTATCCTTACATTGTCCTGTAAAATGTCTTGATACACTTTCAAATTCATTGTTCCTTCAGTGATTGCAGTGTCCAAGCAGTAAAGCAGCACTAAACAGTGATGCTCCTTCCTTCATGCTTCACATTTGAGAAGATTTTTTTGGTGTTGGTCTGCAGTGCTTTTTTTCCTCTAAACAAAGCATTTTAGATTTTAGCCAAAACATGTCAAGTGTCCAGTATTGTCTCATGTGGAATGTCTATGTGGTCTTGAGCAAATATGAGACATGCCTTATTTTTTATTTTATTT
The DNA here is from genome assembly GCF_019924925.1 of Ctenopharyngodon idella. Taxonomy (NCBI): domain Eukaryota; kingdom Metazoa; phylum Chordata; class Actinopteri; order Cypriniformes; family Xenocyprididae; genus Ctenopharyngodon; species Ctenopharyngodon idella. Next base: position 13,573,375 of record NC_067236.1, on the reverse strand, counting down.
ATTTTTGGCAGCAGTGGTTTCCTATGTTGTCCTTTTATTAACCCCATTCTTGTTCAATGTTTTGTCTGATAGTAGACAGATAAACAAAGACTTTCACAGTTAGGGTTAGTGTTAGAGTTTTCTTTTGCTGTTATCCTTGGGATCTTTCTTTTAGATGAAGATCAGAGCATATTTATGAGTTCTGTAGTATCTAAAGCAACTTCTACAGTGTGGTTAATGTGAAGCACGTAAAACATGCACAAAATGCACTCATTTGGATTTGTGCCGAATGAGAGACGTATGCGAGCCCAAGTTTGGGCTCCAGTAGCATATTTCCCACCACCTGGTTTCAGTTTTGCTAAATTAATTTGCTTAGCTTGGTTTTTATAATATATGTTATTTATATACTGTATATTTTAAACTCCTGTTCTGTTCTGAATACTGTCAAATTTAAAGTAATTGTTGTGGATTGAGGAGAACTAAAATACATGTTTTGTAGTGTTTATTTTTTGGTTTATTTACCAATATTTTACATTATTTCTAAAAATTATTAAAACTGACTTGGGACTATACACAGATGCGACTGATGAGATGCTTATTTTTTTGTTGTTGTTGTTTTGTTTTTAACAATGCAATTTTGACAAAGTATGGTAATCAATGCAGATATTGTGTATGTTGCTGAGGTGTTCTGGGTGGTTGCCAGAGGAATAATTTCTGTGATATTCTGGTCCTTTGATGTGGCTTGGGTCCCTCTTTCAATTGTAATCTTGGAGATTTTGATCACCCATTTTATCGTAAGTCTGATCACTTAGAAAAGAAATAACACACCTCTCCTCAACAAGCTGGCTTAAGGTAGCGTTATTGTCCTTAAAGGATTAGTTCACTTTAAAATGAAAATTAGCCCAAGCTTTACTCACCCTCAAGCCATCCTAGGTGTATGACTTTCTTCTTTCTGATGAACACAATCGGAGGCATATTAATAAATATCCTGACTAGGGCTGTCAACGTTAACACGTTAACGCATGCAATTAATTCAAAATCCTTAACACGTTAAAATAATTTAATGCATATTTAACGCAAAAAATTACGGAAGCATGTGAAATTGCATCATAACGTAATTTACGTCACGCAGTTGATCTTAAAGTCTATGCTTATTATATCAGAGATGGCAGAGAGAATTATTCATCCCAGTGTCTGTTTCGCTTTAAAACACGAACTCATATTGTGTCGTATCCGAAGAGCGCGAGCCCTCCCGCATTGCGCTTTTCCTGTCTGAACGGGACGTCGAAACATCCCACCACTGTATGGCCAGATGATATGAAAACTTTGTTTCTTAGCTGGATAAAGCAAACCAGCTTCTTGCTATGAAAGTTTTGATGGATGAGGATTGCAATCAATGTAAAGATGATTGCGGTGACGTACAGGAGTCGTACATTAAGCACTCGTGAGTCTGTTTGATGCGCAAACAAATCATGTATGAGTGCTCTCGACGCACTGATCTTTATGCACAGACACACTTCAGTACATTCACGTTGTTTTCACACACATTCAGGATAATGTTTGATAATGTTCTAAAATGTAAACAAAGTCTTTGCTGTTGCACATACTATACACTGTGAATTATGATTTTTTTTTTTTTTTTGTAATTTTTTTTTTTTTAATGGGTGCTTTGGTGTAGATAAATGTATGAATTATATGAAATCATATAATTTGGTTATTTGGCGTCCTTTTTTGAAAAGACATCTAAATTTACCTTGAAAAAAGCTGAAAAATACAGTTTTGTGAAAATCACACTTCAATCTGATGGTTTACTTCTGCTGGATATAGGCAATGATGGCAAAATGGATGTGTTAAACAAGATAAATGGTGTATGCTTAATTTCACGATAAGTGTGTGATTAATCACGATTAAGGGTGCACGATTAATTGCGATTTAAAAAAATAAATAAAAAAAAAATCTATTGACAGCCCTAATCCTGACGCATCCAAGCCTTATAATGGCAGTAAACGGGACCAACGAGAATGAAGCTCAAGAAAATGCATCCATCCATTATAAACAAACTCCACATGGCTCTGGGGCGTTAATAAAGGCCTTCTGAAGTGAAGTGAAGCAATGGGTTTGTGTGGATGGATGCACTTGAGCTTCATACTCATTGGTCCCGTTCATTGCCATTATAAAGCTTGGATGCATCAGGATATTTATTAATATAACTCCGATTGTGTTCATCAGAAAGAAGAAAGTCATATACACCTAGGATAGCTTGTGGGTGACTAAAGCTTGGGGTAATTTTCATTTTAAAGTGAACTAATCCTATAACACAAATGGTGCAGGGCAAGTGCACTTAGAGTATGCACTTATGGTTAGCGATTTGTTCAGATTATATGAGAATGCAATATTGTGTAATAACTTGAATGGCTATGATGCTAGCAATGCATAGTCATACACTCATTTCTTTATGACCCAGTATGTCACATTAATAATATTTACACAATTATACAAAGTAATAGCTGGCAAATAGGACATCTATCAAAACAAAACGTTTTTATGGTAGTCACACATTCTTATAAAACCAGCTAGTCCAAGTTTAAACAAATTCTGTCATATAATATAGATGATGTCTTATATAATGCTGTTTTAAGTAACTCTCCTAACGTTTACAGGCTCATATTCTGTATCTGGATCCAGTGCAGCTGGCACTCATCTGTACATTTTGTTAATAGATCCTCTGGGCCTACTGTCATAATATGCTGGAATGCGAGGTAGTAAAAATTGATGGTGCAAGACGTGAGTTCTAGGATCCTGTCCACACCTTTCAGATAGCCACTCAAATCCCCTTATGCCGTCTCCTGCCACCCATTGATGTAGCAGACTATACAGGCTACATTTAGCAACAGAATTCATTTAAAATGAAATGAGAGTTAGATTGATTTCCGTCAGAGGTCTATACAAAGAGAGAAAAACAAGAATGGTGGAGTTAAAGATTAATATTCTTTTGGCGATGCGGCTGTCTGTGCGCTATGTTTTATTCTATTTAGCCTGTCCATATCATTCTGCATCTCCTCCATCTGTCAACACTGACTCATGACTCATGGCATACACCTGCCCGGTCCTCCTCAGGGTATCTGACAGGGCGATAGGAGACATGAGGTGAGCGCAGGCCATAAAGCGGTCAAATGGATGCATAAATATGCAGCCATCGTGAATATTTCAAAAATAATGTTGAAAATAAACATATTCATCATTATGCTTAATGGGCTTAACTCTGATTTTAATATGCTATTTTTCATGTCATGCTGGCAAAGGACAGATAAATATATCAGATAAATGCAGAATAAAATATAATACAAAAATGTGAGTCTAGAAATGCATTTAGGAATTATAGTTTGCAAGTAAAGCTGCAAATTCCTCCCATCAATGTCAGATGCCTCCGTAATAATCTCCTGATACATGCAGCACAATCAAGTGAAAATCTCTGCACGACATAAATGATCGATCTATTAGACAGCCTAATTGCGAAAGTGCTATTTCTTCCTGTTTTCTTCAAAACATGAAGTTTCACCGTAAATGACGTAAGCCTGCTCCGGCCCGGAGCGTTAAGTGCAGTGTGAATGCAGGCCAGCGGGGGAGTGGGAAAGGGGGGACAATCGCGCCACGGCACGGTACAGCACAAATGTGCCTAGTGTGAGTACACTCTAAGTCTCAATCTCAGTTCCTGTGATAAAGGAGACTGGGGTCACTCTGACATTACAGCCTCATTAACTGAATGCACACTCTCTTTATAGGTCTTCCCGCCACCAAAAGCAAATCAAACGCTGCATCTGCAATGAGCTAACTGCAACGCCTAGAATGAATCAGCCATTTATTTTATCCCCTGCTGAAGCAATTTAGCCTTGCCAGTTATAGTTGTATTGTGCCTTTTTTCTTTCCAATGTCATCAGCAAGCAAATTCCTTTCCGTTTTTCTCTATGCATGCAAATGTGTTCAATCATTTTTCAATGAGACAGCAATCAAACCTGTGGTAGACAGAGAATTATAAATACCTGAAGCTAATCATTCGCTGTAACAACAATGAACTAATGATGACAAATTTTCCTAATGATTTCATCTGTAAATTTTCCTAACCTGACCTGTCTGAAGCTTATTTAATTTTCGACTTTATACTTGAAGCAATAGGGTCAAGTTTACATAGTCTGTCCAAGACCTTATCACTTGGACAGGAAGAAACTGTCTAACCAACAATGACTAGCCACAGTTTAAGTTTTTATGTGCTATTTAGAGGTGGGTTTATCGAATGTAAATGTATAATATCATAAAAAATAAGTGTGGCAGTAAATTGCATGGCAGTCTCAATGAACAGTTGTACAGAAGACACTCAAAAACACATGAAATGCTTGAAAAAGACTTTGAGTTCAGAATTTGACCAAATATAATAATGCATAATGTACAGTCAGCTGACAGTACATTATGCACATGGCTGCAGAAATCATTCTAATATGCTGATTTGGTGCTCAAGAAAATTTATTTTCAATGTTAAATACAGTTGTGCTTCCTAATATTTTTGTGAAAACTGATTTAGTTTAATTAGTTTAAAATTAGTAATAATAATAATTTACTGACCCCAAACTTTAGAACAGTGGTGTATATTGATTATATTTATGTACTACATGTGAAATCAGTTGGTCAAATATACAGTTTTCAGTAGTAATTATGTAGCAAATACATCAGTCATTACAAAACACCAACGGAACTCTAACTGCTGCAACAGTATAAAACGCTCCTGATATTTTAATAACAATTACAAAAAGAATATTTCATTACCTTTTCGATCTTCAAAGGGTTCAGTTTGAGCAGATGTTTTTACCGTCATCACTATCATCAGAGCTCATTTCCCCAGTACATTTAGCATCTGGCTCATATTTGTGATCTCAAACGTATTTTTAAAACTATCATTTTCAGTGTCTTCAAAATCAATATTTTGATCGCTGACAACTTCTTCACCAGATCCACCATCAAGTGACAGTGAAACTAATGTTTGATTGCATACAGTACTTGCTCTGCAGTAAATTGCTGAGCCATTTCAAGTTTTGCTGATGATACTTGTGAATTCTTTTGTTTTATACCTTTTATAAAACAAAATTATGGTATTATTGGTAATTATGAATGAACATTACATCATCATTGTGTATAGGGACTTTCACACCGGAGGAACCTTTTCAGAGATCCTAGAACTATTGGCTGAAGTACCCGGATTTTGGCGTGTTCGCACCGCAGGAACTAGGAACGATTTTAGTTCTAGGAACTTCTTTTGGGGGAACTAAATTAGCTCCAACTTCAGAGTAGGGTCTAAACCAGCACTATAGGAACTATCAGTGACATAAGTGTATGTTGATTGGTCAAACGCATGTCAAACACAGACACCTGGCATTTTTAAAAAGCTGTGTAAATATATTTACTTCATGAACGGGTTTCATCCGTTATCACAAAACCCACGACACACAACAAACACAGCTCCGATCATGGCATCCTCCATCCACCGTTTTTTTAACATTTGTAAATGCCGCGCTTAAATATGTCGATGTCGGCCGCTTCAGAGTTCCTATTCCTGGTGCGAATGCAACCAGGAACATGGCCTATTTAGTTCCCGGGGAACTACCATAGTGGCTAGTTCCTATAACTGAGTTCCTAGAAGTATTCGGTGCGAAAGCCCCTTATCAGATATTGCCACCTTGAGGAATAAAGGTGAATTGCACTTATTGAGTCATCAGAAATTCAATTATTGTTGCACAGAAGAAAAATATACTTGCGCTATTACATACCTCGGGTCTCCAGCGACCCCATGCACTTTTTACAAAAAAAAAAAAAAATAATAATTAGAAAACAGACATTCTTTAATATTTTTTTTTTCTTGTTATATTATTCATAATGCATATATTGAGGAATACTAATGATGTCTAACTTTAAAAAATGAATGAGGAAGAGGGCAGTGAATGACGTCCCTGATTGAAAAATACCCTAGGTATGCATTTAAGGGTTAAGCTAACCAATCTTTTTTGAAACTGGTGATTTCAGACAGTGCTTGTCATTGTTAAGCCATCTGTGCAATATGGATCAAATGTTAGATAATGTGTGCAGTCCATTGGTGTGCCATCTGAGACTACTGCAGGGAGTGATTTCTGGTTCAGTGTGGGGGCAGAGACGCTGGTCAGCAGATGCAGAGGATGCTCTCTTGGCACACATATTCCCACTCAAGAAGCTTGGTCATTCCACAAACCTCCCACCATCCAAGTCCTTTATGATCTTGTGCCCCATCTGAGTGGGATATAAAAAGCTAGGGGAATAATTGACCATTTTGAATGAACAAATTTATGGGCTGTAAACGCTCATGGTTGAAAGCATTTAAAGGCGAACCCGCATGACTATCTGTTGTGTGGAGACCAGAGAGAGAGAGAGAGCTCAGCTGTGGCAAAAGTTCTTGAGTAATTTCAAACTATGCTATTTGAAGTTTTTATGGTGCATTTGTCTAAATGTCCTTCTCAGTAACTTGAGAGGCCATGAGAGAAATGAAAATATGCATGTGTGGCATAAAGTTGGGCAATTTCATTAAAAAGCTTTCTAAACAATTTCTAAACCCGCTTTTTCCCCTCCCTTTTTTTTTTTTTATTCTTTTTGTTGCAGTTACGGAAATTGTATTCCAAACCCATGCTGCTTAACAAATAATCCAGTTATATATGAATACTCCGGCATTTTAAACAATATGTAACAAAATATTCTGAAATAAGTGGATTTAGTAGATTTAGTCATTTAAACCTAAATGACCCTTTTGTCCCTTGAAAAGGTCTTTTAATCATTTACGCAGTGCATTGAATCATGTCAGAGCTAAAATGTTCTGCATAATAGTCTCTAAGTCTCTAATAACACCGCTATACATAACAAATGGTCACATTGACAGGATAAGGATTTTTACAGAATGCTTTGCAACCAAGTAGATATCTAGTAAAATAAAACAACCTTTTCAGATGCTTCATTAACCGTTTGTACCACACAAATTGGCTTACCTATGCGATGTCAGGGAAATATCTGCAAAAGCTTTGACAGGGAGCAAATTATTTTTTATTACCATTATTATCTGACGGTGTGTAAAACATACATTATTCATGTAGCAATTTCAGTTTGTGAAACGTTGTCATCTTGTGTTTTCCACTTGCTACGATTAAGGTTTGTGATGTTTTTTGATGTGAATAGGTGGATGGAAACAAAGCTCAAGGAAACTATTACTTGAAACCAGAGATGTTCAGAGTTTAATCGCAGCCATTTCCAGGGTTATTGTGAATGATCGACTCTAAGTGTTTGCTTCAACGAGTGTCAAAGGGGATATGATCACACATTCAGGGAATTAAGACATTAGATAAGTGAGGGGTCTAAATGAGGATAAATGGCCAATAAAATCTGTGTCCTTGGCCATCTGGTAAGTCATCAATTCTCCCTTAGATTGCTACTATGGTGGGTGCAGGAGCCGTGTGACACATCCAGAACTTGTCGCAGGCTTTGTTGAATTATTTCTCTCAGCCTCATTTGGAACAAGCAGGGTGGAGAAACGGCATTTAAGAGTGTGGTTTCGGAGACCAAGGACACAGTAGATCTGCAGTCAGGGCCGTAGCCACCATAGACATTGAGGGGGACAAGTCCCCCCAATAATTAGAAATTACCAAACTGTCCCCCCCAATATTTGATATTATTAATGCTGCTCTGCTGTACTCTATTATGCACTACTCTGTTTGTTGTTAGGATGAGTCAGAATGAGTGAGCTGGCCAATCAAATCAAAGAAGGCGGGGCTTACGGTTCACAGAAGATGAGTGCGAATTCCAATGCGATGATTTGTTTTAGCAGTGAAAGAGTACATGGCGAGCAAGTAGCTAAACATTTATTATTCGACTACTGTTTTATGATTGAAATATTCAGTGACCAACAGTAATATTGAAAACATGCTACTATTTGATTACTATGATATAATTAATGTAATTCATAACTGAATGCGACAAGAAGACATTCAAATAAGAGTGAAAAAAAAAAAAAATATATATATATATTTAAAAATATTATTTTCAAATCATTTAAATGGATCACTTAATGTTTATGTATTTAAAAAAATGTATTTTAAAGAGCTTAGTTTAAAAAAAAAAATAATCCAAGATTGCAGAGAAAAAATGTTGCTTATGTATCCACCTTATTTTTCAGGTAAGAGTGGACACGGCCATTTGTAAATTTAATGTTTCTGGCTTCTGGTGTCATTATTTCCAGTTATTTTTAGCTGTACAAAGTAGCTGATTATGCTGCTTGATATGGCAAACTGGTATTTTTTACCATATTATTTTAATGTATTGTCTTTACGCTGGTTTGTAGCGCAAACAATTTTACAGCTTACTGCACTTTGATATTCTTTTCGTTATTTCCCTATAGCGGCTAATAAATCGGAAGTCTCACACAGTCACAGAAAATGCCTTACTTCCACAAAATAAGGTGGATTTGGTCTACCCTACTTCAGAAGGATATGCAGAGTAGGGCTATTGTTATATGTATAACGGTTAGTTCTGATCAAAAAAATCTGGACAAGAGACTTTCTGCTGATATTTCACCAATATAAGCTGAACTACTCAAGGTTAGAAAGCATTAAGCTTGCGGTGTCAGAATGTCAGTCTGACAGTCATGCAATGATGTCTGATAGTCTAGTCGCAGATAAAATTAAACCGTAAATAAATGACTTTCGACTGATTTGTTATAAAAGTGCGTATCAAATATGCTAAACACGGTAGCTCGAACGTGTGTGTGACGCGCTAGAACAGATCTCATTGGTTCTTGCACATCACACATGCGCACTTAAGCTTTTTCTTAGGCTTTGAATAGCGGTTGGCAAACCCACTTGAAGGTGCATACCGCCACCTACTGCACATTGCGTGTGTGACAGCTGATGTAAAATAAAAGTTTGAGAAAAAGCTGATACCGATCAGTTAGGGGTGTGCGATATGGCAAAAATATGATATCACGATTTTTTTCAGGAAAATCACAATTCTTCATGTTGTTTTTACTATTTTGCAAGTGACTGAGAATTACAGCCAAACTAATTTCCCTATTTTAAAAACAAAGCCTTACAAAATAACAAAATATATATATAAAAAAAAAAAAAATGGCAGACATTTAGGCCAAAGTGGCGAAGATAAAAATCTTTGTCATTATTTTATCTTTGTTATTAAAAAAGAAGAAAAACATAGGCTACACATTATACAAATGAAATTAATAAAATGCTTTATTTTTTCAGCTACAGTAGGTGTATTTAACAGTAGCATTCAAGTAAAAAATTAAATGAACATATAAAACACTAGACTTCACTGTATAAACTATACATTGATTCTTAATAAAGCTAATGTATTAAAGTTCTCAGTCAAGAGCAGTGGGTGATTTTCTCTTTAGGGATAATTAAGGATAGTTATCCCCCCTAAATCTGCCATAATTTACTCTGTCAAGTTGTTTTAAACCCTAATGAGTTTCTTTCTTCTGTTGAAAATAAGTTATTTTGAAGAATGTAACCAGACAGTTGCTGGTCCACAGTGACTATGTTTTTCCTACCATGGAAGTCAATAGAGACCAGCAACTGTTTGGTTTACCCACATTCTCCAAAATATTTTATTTTGTGTTCTGCACAAGAAAGAAATTAATAGAGTTTTGAAACATTACAGTGAGTAAATAATGACAGAATTTTCATTTTTGGGTGAACTATCCCTTTAAGGACAAGCGGCAGCATGGTTATTATTAGGCTGCTCTGTCACTTTAAGACCTGCACGTATCTCTAATATACAGCCACGCATCCAATTTTCTCTCAAATGTTTACTTTCACTTTAGACATAACCAACTATGTTTATGTAAACTTTGTGTGTATTTGACAGTATTAGAGCAATCGGACTCTAAAGATAACTTAGTGATCAGGCGCTGTTTGACAGGCTTTTGGTGACTGTGCGCTTTGCGTGTACTCGTTCTGAAAATATATTACTCTCTACCGCTGCGTTAAAATGTGAATGTACGTCACGTTGAACAGTATGCTGAGACGGAGGCGCTGGAACTGCAACTGATAGAAAGCACTGTAGCACGATACTAAGATATTTCTTCATAAGCAGATCGTGGAGACATTTTAATCGTCCACGATCAAAAATCGTTATATCGCACACACCTACGATCAGTTAAAAAATGCTTATTCGGCCCCGATACCGATCCTTGAAATTGGCTTGGGACATCCCAAATTAAAACTGAGAAATAGCAATAAAAGTGGTCAAATGTGTGTGTGTGTGTGTGTACACATATATATATATATATATATATAATATATATATATATATATATATATATATATAAAATCCCTAAAATTTATGTTTTATGCCTATGTACAGTGTTATTAGTTTAGCAACATGCTAACATGAAACACTATAAGAATCATTTGAGAGTTGAAGCTCCAAATTGGAGTGTTCCAGATCAAACTTTTACTAGGAGGTTAAAGCACTGCCAACCAAGCAGTTTTCTTATTACTGTTGTCTACCCTCTTGCTGACCCTTGTGAAACAAGTTGTTTTTGCTGATGTGCCTTAAACTTGATGTAAACACCATCTTCACATGTAAAATGAATTTATAGTACAAGAGCACTTTGCTGTGTTCACATACAAGCTGTGGGTTGGCTGTCAGGTCCAATATAGTCTACACTTCCTTTAATAACTGCTAATGCAAAGCCTGCACTGCACTCAAAACAGATTCACTAAACAATCCACTCTAAAATGTGCTGCACAAAGGGATTACTTCTAAATACTTTTGGTATATGGCTAGACCAAGAGATGTAACGGAATACATTTTTAACTGTCAAAGTATAAAATGTGAAAATATTCCAAAGTCTTTTCTGCACTTAAATGTAGCCTAATGTCTAATTTAGTGCATTTAAAATGAGTAAAACTGTACATAGTGTTAGAACTATACTTGAGATGGAGACAGTTGTAACAAAAGCACTCATTGTCTTCAGTCAAAAAACAAAAACAAAATTAAAAACAAAATGTAGGGTTTTGACATTTATTTTGTTAGCAGACAGTTAAAGGTCCACGAGAAAAAGCTCAAGCATTAGAGAACGGTGCTAGCAATGGTTCATGCGTTTGATTCCCAGAGAATGCATGAACTTACAAAATGTAGTATACCTTGAATACAATGTACATTGCTATGGATAAGTGTCTGCCAGATGCATAAATGTAAATGTTTATTCTGATCATTATTTGTAGAGTAAAAAAAAAAAAAAAAAAAAAAGCCATTGACTGTGCTATACACAGACACAAACAGTTTGGCAGTTTGTCATTTCACGCATAGATGGTCTTGTAGGAGTTTTAGAGTTTTTATAGTTACAGTATGTTTTCACAGTACATCAAACTCCTTTGTCTAAAAAAAAATCAAGAAAATAATTTCTCAAATCACAGTTTTAAGGCTTATTCTGTGTGTAGTATGTGACTAGATTGCTGACATTTTATTCTTAGTGTGTCAGTAAAGGTTAATATATCACACTCTCTCTCAATGAAATTGGTGACCTGCAACCAATTGAATTTGAGTGCTCAGAGCAACATGTCTCGTCAGAAAAAACAGCGCTTTCCGAAATCAATTTATTTTTCTTATTCTTCAACCTTGAAAAGAGCCATCACAACTTTTCACATCTCATTAAAACCTAAGTTTCCCTGTGGCATTTAACCACCATTATCTGAGGGTTTTAACAAATGATTGACCATCATAGCAATTGTGTTTTGATAATCTCTAAGTGGAAAAAAAGCTCAGGAATGTTCTCTAAAATCTGGCAATTTCACCAGTGTTAGGTCATGAAATATTAACGAGCTCTAATGCAGCATATTTTAAAACTTGACATTGTTGAGAGAACCACTTTTGGATGAGCAGTGAACTGAAATGTTTTGACAGATAACCTAAGAATGGTCAGATCAGGTAGAATTAGCTCTTTAATCCAAAAAAAGTTTAAACCATGAACTACATATGTGGGACAAAGAGATCTTATGAAATTTAAAAGCTTATTCTTCATAAAACATTCATATTTTTAGAGGAAAAATACTTTTATATATGGAGCTAGTTAATATATATGTAATATTTTAATTCCTAAATTGGTTGAAACAAAGATACAATATTGCATTCAAAAGTTTTTAATATAAACACAAACATTTCTCATCAGATCATACTAAAACTAAATTTTCTAAGTTATACATTTACATTTTATGGTGTATTATATGTATAAATGCTCATGCTTAAAGATAAATGCCAAATAAAATTGGAAACAGATTTCAAACTCATTACCTGAAAACTTGCTCTGTCTACCATTGGTTGGACATACAGATAAACCCTCCTCTAACACTTAATACTGGTCAGTCCTGGAGTCAACATTAGCCGCTTTTCCACCGTCGGGCCGAACGATTCTTAGAATGGTAAGGAATGGTTCCAGTTGTGTTTCCACTGGAGGCTGGTACGGCACGGCACAAACCGTTCTCGGCCCAGAATTCTCGGCACGGTTGTCTAACCGTGCTGAATCGTTCTGGTAGAATCCGTGAAGTGACGTCGGCACTCAGGATTGGTCACTTGTCTGTTGCCTGGCTACCAGTTTCTCCGTAGCTGGATAAGCACTCTATTTGAGTGACGTAAACACAAATTAATAATAAAATTAAAAGAAATATCTAATCATCCGCCATAACGCGGTCCTTATTACATCTCATATCATAAGTAAACCGTTGCGTTACCAAGGCAACAACTAACGGTTTTATATTACATTCCAAAGAGCGGCCGTTATCAGCCCCACAGTGGGAAAATGAAACCGTAACCGTACCAGCTGGTCCGGATCGGCACGGAATGGAATGGTTACGCAATGAGAACCGTTCGGCCCGACGGTGGAAAAGCGGCTATTGTTATAAGTCAGGCTGATCAGGGAACTCAAACAATGTTTTCAAAAGTCAGTCTTTTATAACTTTTGGGCAGGGCTGGCCTGTGGCATAGCTCAGGGCGCAAATTGATATCTGTTGTGCCACTAACCTCCCTCATTACTGACAGTGCTTACAGTAAGTGTTGCAGTGCTTATGTGTTATGCTGTCCACAGGAATGATACTTGCGTACCAGCAGCTCTCATAAACTGCTGGTACTCTGTTTTGTCGCAGCTCAAGAGAGACCCGTATATGTACTCTCCCGTGTGTGTGGTTTCACTTTCAAATTCTGTTTTGATCTTGAAAACTGAGAAAATACTATTTCCACACATTTCTTTCTACACATTTAATGTGATTAAAAAAATCACATTTAATTCATTGTGATACTTCTTTGTAATTAGGCCTTGTGAAATTCATTTGCAATTTCTGAAGGAAAATTGTTTCAAAGTAAATCCTACAATTTTTTTTTTCAGCGCACTAATACATATACAGTATGTGTGTGTGTGTGTGCATATATATATATATATATACACACACTATATTAATTTAAATTTAGTGCAGTACATTTTCTTTAGAATGAAGCTTCTGTAACTTTGTTTACATTTAATTTATACTGCTGCTTGCTTTCACTTTTCCACAATGAAGTCTAGGCATGTGCAGTTTTTAAACAACAGATCCTTGATTTTTGGATGCCACTAACTTCACAATGTTCTTGTGTACATTTTTTATTTATTTATTTTTTAACAATCAAAAGGCCATTGGGAACAGGTTGTTTCTCAAATTTGATATTTATTGTCACAAATAAACTAGAGTTCAATTAAGTGATTAAGACGATGTACTAAAAATGGAAAAGTTTTTCCTTTTGCTGTTTTTTTTTTTTTTTTGCATAGAGATGACACCATCGTCAAAATGATCTCCATTCACATGGATCTGTGAAAATGAATAAATGCTGTTTTATGCTGCCAGGCCAGTAGTTGGCGATGTCACTTTGTAAAGAAAAACTACGCAACTATAGACTGAACACGTAATACGCATGCGTTTTTCGTTGTTTATGCAAAGACGGTAACAGTATCGTTTTCAAAAACTTGCACTTTAAAACTCATTTTCTAAAGTTTTCAGGCCCCCAAAACGCAGTGTAAATGAAACTTATGTAGTGTTGTGCAAACTTATGTGCCCTTATGTGCAAATTTAAAATCTTGCCTAGGCGAAAAACAAAGTCTAGGCTGGCCCGGCTTTTTGGGAGAATCAGCCTATATATTAGTCAAACCAAAATGAATTCAGACACCTTGAACATTTCATTCATTATTACAGTTTATTCACTATAGTTTAAAAAAAGGTAATAAAATATGACAAGATCTCAGAGTTAAACTGTGTCAGAAAAAAAAAAATCTTAATTATGTCAGATAACACTTAAGCAAAACATGGTCAGGTCAAAGTATCTGAATAAAATATATATATATAATACAAATGAAACATAACATAGAACTCCATTTAGTCTGAGCTATAAGAGAGCAATCATTCTTTCCTCTGGGATCTGCCTTCCTTAACAATGGAAGCACCAAATTCTGTACCAAGGAAGCACATGCACCGGGCAAAAGAACAGAAAACACGCATATTTGTACGCCGCCTGGGGCTTCAACCAGCAGTCCTCTGATAAACAACCTGGTCCCACCGGTGCTTTTAACACTCCAGTGAATACGAGACGAATGTGTGGTTGGAACATAACAGTTGGAATGGTTTGAAAGCCATTCTAGCAGAATAAACGAATATAAGAATACATGAAAAACCACAGGAAAAGTGTGGAAACTAGCTGTGAACATAATAATCATGCTAAAGTTCCTGAAGAATGAATTCTGACATTCACATTTATGTGAATACCAATGTTAAAATTATTAGCATTGCAGAGCTTTGTGATAAGCTTATGAGATAAAATATGGTAATGTACTTACTTTGACACATCATTATTGAATTAAAACTTTATATGACTTTATCTGCATTCACCCGACATTGCACTCTTACAAATGCTAAACTCCAATTTAAGACTTTAAAATCTAGCTGAGTTTACATTTATTAACATTTGCCAGCCTCTTGTAGATAAGGTTTTCATGTAGGGTTATTTCTTCAGCTTTGAATACTTTTATTTCCAACTATTAGGTTTTTTTTTTTTTTTTTTTTTTTTTTTTTTTTTTTTTTTAGCTAACAGATTTAATTTTCATCAATGGTTATCAAAGGGCACATTTGAAATATGCTGTGAGAAGAAAAAAAAATCTCTTTACAATTTAATATAGACCTTCAAAGTTCAAAGCACATTTTAACAGGCTTGATGGACATGATGACTTTTTCTCCGTCTAACTGGGCTAAGAAGCCAATCAAATAACACTTCTGACTGAACTTATAACCAATGACATCCATTTCAGAACAAACTGTAATTTGGCACAGCTATGATCATTTGTCCTTTTGAAGACACATTTCATCCGTCACCTCAACACAGTCTTTGACCTTAAGCAATATGTTTTAATTAGAACCATCTCTGAAGATGGGCGACCCGACTTCAGTGTGAGCACGGGCATGACAGTCAGTCTATAAACAGCTAATATTTAAATGTCAAACAGCTAAAAAAATCAGGTGCAGCTGCATTTAAAGTTTAATTTTTTCAGAATATTGTCATGTCAGGACATAAAGAGAATCATGATTACACTTGTTTTACAAAGATTGTGGATCAAGTGAGATGGAAAAAAGTTTTACACGTTTACCAGTTCAAAAATCATGCAGAACATAATTTGCAGTACACCATCAACAATACTGTCACGTCTGTTTTAGGTTTTGGTTCACTTTTATAGTTTTATATATTCTTTTATTTCATAATTTCTCAGTCATGCTTCTCGTTTATCATGTGTGTTTGGGTTCTCACTTTCAACTCGCCTCCAGTGGACTTGTAACAAATACACTATGGTGACCTTCTTTTGGATTTGTAGTCAATAAATCCTCAAAACACTAGGGCTGGGTAAACAATATCGATTTCTCAATTTTAATCGATTCTCATTTTTACGAACCGATATCGATTCTTAAATCTCGCATGTGAACATCCTCTCCTCCACTTTAATACCAGTTATAGCGCGAAATAAACATGACTAAACATCTGAAGGTATGTTAAAATATACAGTAAAACTTACCGAAATCCGTATCATGTCTTGTGTAATAGCTCAATCAGTGTTTCAACCTTGGAAAGACATCAATAAAACAGCTTGTGAACAATGTCATGTAACGTCACATTTACCTCAGAAAAACATATTCAGTGACCATAAACTCATTAGTCAGCTAGAAAAATGAACTCTAGAAAGCAGCATTCTGATAAATATAGCTATGCACCATTACATATTCATTATAATGTTCTTCAATATTTAATGCATGTTTGAATAAATCAGTTATGTCAGCCACAATTTAAATAAAAAAAAACTTTATTTATTATAAAAAACATAATTGAGTGTAATTTAAGTGTTTGTATATAAATAAGTTCATTTTAACCTTCATTATTATAGTAAAGTAGTACCAACTGACTCCCATGTGTAAACTAGCATTAGTTGAGAGATTTTTTTTTTCCTCTAGAAAATTTGCCATGTACTGTAACTGATATACTACATCCAAAATAATCGATATCGAATTGAATCGAATCGGAATCGAATCGAATTGCAAGCATGTGAATAGAAATTGAATCGAATTGTAAAAATTGTGTCAATACCCAGCCCTAGTAAACACCACAAGTAAACATTTAACTTAACCAATCTTACAGATCATTTCAAGGTAATTTAGATTTGGATGTAACAGAATGTGATGTTGTACAATGAGTGAGCAATTTACTTTGAAATTAGTAAAATTTCACCAGTGTGACCTCTTCAGGCAGATTTTCGGACCTGTTGCAAGCAAGAGAGGCTGTAATCAGCCTTGACAGAGTAATCAGCCAACCATAGTGATGAAGAGAACATGATTGGTGGGTATTATCACATTGACAGGGTAATGAGGTAATCATAGTGCGATGGAGTCATTGCCTTTTCTCACGATACATTTTGCTTCACATGCCACACTTTAGGATCTCATATAACCACCGGGAGGTTAAACATCACTGCCTCCCTGTGAAACTTCATCTGCTGGTTTTGTTGTTGGACAGTGTTAAGGCTGATTTATACTTCTGCGTTGTAACCTCAATGGCATAGGCTACGTGTCGGTTTTCATTTATACATATGTCGCAAGAAGAAATGCGTATGAGGAAATGTAACGCTATTGCAGATTTTTTATTTTTTTTTTAACCTGGTTCTAGCAGACCAATCACAGTGCCTGCGTTCCATATATAATTTAGCCTTTAAATTAAGACAGTTTAATTTCTAAAAGTCTACAGCAGAGGTCTTCATCCCTTCTCCTGGGGACCCACTGTCTTGCAAAGTTTATTTCCAACCTACTTTAGCTCACCTGCCTGTAATTATCAAGCAGTCCTCAAGAAGAGCTTTATTAGCAGTTTCTGATGTGTGATTAGGGTTGGAGCTAAGCTCTGCAGTGAGTCCCCAGAAGTAGGGTTGACCTCTGCAAGGCTAGAAGTGTCCATAAAGTGCCCAAAAACATCCAAAAATGCTGTTCTGTTAAATAGTGAACAATATGATATCTTTGCTTATGCAAATGATAGTAAAACATTATTATTTTTTTTTTTTTAGATTGTACTTCAAAGGGAAAGTCATGTGACCGTGGGCCTGCTGGATATTATCCTGAGTTCGCCTGGAGTTTAACATCAGCGGAGGACTCCTGGGCGAAAGACCAGACAATGGCAAAGACAAAAGCAAGTTCCCAGGGGTGGGAGGAAGGTAAAGAGCTGTTTTTTTTTTTTTTTTTTTTTTTTTTTTTAAACATGTTTTCTTAACAGTGTGCATTACTTGGTAAGATCTAAATGGTTTTATTAAAGTCAAAAATATCAAAGTATGACTGAATCAACTTGACTGCATTTGGTTACAAGTAAAGGAATTTTAGGTGTTATGTTAGGTAGAAATATCTCCATATGGTACTGCACAATTTTCTTTTTTTAATGTAGTAAAGCAAATTTAACTGAGCGCTACCACCTTTATTAGAGGTATTTTTTAATTCCCAGACACATCTGATAAATAAAATATAAGAAGTTAAAAAAGGCTTTGATTAAGTCTCTCATCTCCAACTAAAGGGAATTAAAAAGGTTTCTCCATCACAACTTTTCATGTAGTTCTCTACTTCATAAACTTTGAACCATTTAAATTTAACTTGGCACAATAGTGTGATGTGAATGTGGTAAAATACAGAACAGAACGAAGAACTTCACCGTACAGTAGGAATCATCATTTTAACTTTTCTCAGAGAGGAATAGCGAGTTGAAATGAGGCAGAATGGAAATGATATGTATAAAAGCCAGAATGAAAGAGAAATTGAAGAGGGAAATAAGTGGGGTGCAACAGTTAAGAAAGCCTCATTAGATAGTCAGGTTGGAGAGAAGGTTGGGAAATTACGAACTCTTCAGGCGCACATCATGCACTTGAAAGACAAAGCGGCAGTTTCACATGCTGTTCAATCACTGTCTGGCTCCATATATTCTCTTGTTCTTTTCACACATACAACAGCTCGCCAGGAATCTGAAACATTATAAAATTATCATGATCATGCTTTGCAAAATGAAAAAGAAACTACAATGTAGATCGACCAAAGGGAAGTCTCTTTTTTGTAAACAAAACACTCTTGGACATTATTCTGCAATTTACAGGTTTAAAAAAAAAAAAAAGAAAAAAAGAATAAACTAAACAACCAGAAAAGTATTTGTGAGATGAGCCATATGTCGTGAATCGTGATATAGATATGGCATAGACCTGCGATTTATTTATAGGTGTTTCTTTAACTATAGACACTCTTTTATTTTTCAGAATTTGATTTTTTTTTTTTTTTTTTTTTTTAATCATGCCATTATAATTAATTTCTTTCTACTTTTCCTTGTCCAAGACAGAGACTTTCAATCTCAAAATATGAAACTCCATCATAAATATAATATTAATTTTTAAATTCTGATAATGAAATTGAGATCTTAACATTTAAATAATTTGGTTGGATTTCAGTTTTGTGATAATATTTTATTTGTGCATCAATATATTTTATTGTGTATGAATATCAATTTTGTTAGAATGCATAAAATGCCAGCTATGAAAATTAGCTTTTGGCTAAAGGTTATTAAAAAAAAAAAAAAAGTCATTTTCAGCACCCTCACAACATGAATGGTGATTTGAGATGTGATGGAAATTTGTTTATGATGTTCAAGTTTAAAAGGACCCATAGTTGAAGAAACAACTTAATCAATGTGAGTAATAACATTAGCAGAAGAGGTCATTTATTTATGCTACTATGTTCATCAAAAAGACGAAGGGCTATAAAGATTTTCTGAGATAAACAACCTTGCAATACCAGAAGGAAAAGCATTGATGCACTTGGTTGGAAAGGAAATGAAAACATACAGGCCAAATCATTCCTGCCCTCTTTCACCGGTTTCCAGGCAATGGACTTCCAGTGAATGATTACGCTCACCTCCTCTCCATATGTCCTCAGGCATATGGGTTTATATGTGAAGGGAAATAGAGGATGAAAAGTTTGATGAATGCAGAGAGTGAAATGCCAGGGCTATTTACCTTTCTATTGGCTGGAGCACTTACATTCTTTGGAGACTTGTTGTAGTGCATTGCTGTCACCAGGGAAGGTTGAGCACCGTGGGAATGAAGTGGGTTTTTGAGAGGTCAGTGTAATGAGGTGAACTAAGGTAAGGTCACTGCAGGAAATCAGTTGTATAAATTTGGAGGTTAAGAGCACTGATTTTATTTCTTTGGTTTTCTTTTGGCTTGATAAAGTGTTTGATATGTTGTTTTATGGTATAGTATGAGATACACATTTAGTATTATTATTGTTAATAATAATAATAATAATAATAATAATAATAATAATTTTATCTATATATTTTTTGTGTTATGTTTGTGGACATAAAATATATCAAAGATAACTTTCATCCATTTTTCTCAAATGTCAGATGATATCATCTGATACCGCCAACCTTTATTTCTCATAGACATTTAAACGGGTACTTCACCGCTGGCAAAATTGACTTTCAATAAAACTTGGCTGCCTATACAGTTGTAAGGGCGGTTTCCCTGCAGTGATTCAGGCTGCAGAATTGTTGAATGACCATAGAAATGTTTTCAGCATGATGGTGTAAAACATACAGTTAATTGTACCCAAACTGTTACCTGAGAAAGTCACTATATCGCATATCTTTACTATAGGTGCTTGTACAGTAGCACTTTTGGTGCAACGTGCAAACAGCTGCATTTTTGATGTCTCAAATGTTTGTTGTGCCTGATTAGAAATCCAAAGTCTGATCTATAGAGGATTAATGAACTAGCTTAGCATACCACTAATAGTTATCCTGCCTTGCCTAGCGTATACGCAAATGACCTTACTACCACCTGCTGCAAAAGGATAACTGGACTATTTTAATTATCTACAAGAAAATATCAGAATATTGTGATACGCTTTTGAACAGGACTTAATGAATGCCTATAACTTGGGGTCCTGGGGGATAGGATTCTGTGGGTATATACAATCTTGCACAAAACTGACACAGATTCATGTGGAGTTGACATTTACCCCATTAGCATGCTTAGCACCATTAATGATAGCAATATAGTGCTCATTATTTCATTATTTGAATAGCAAACTGGAGCGGTCAAAGCCCCGAATGATCACAGGACATTAATTCCACAGAAGCTTTAGGAGTCTATCGACTCGAGGGAGTTTTCATACTGCATGCCCAGAGAACAGGTGGTGGAGAGCGGAACTGGTACAGATCACTGCTGAGATTAAACAATTTGCATAGATCCTCACTAGAAGAAAACATTACCTCAAAGCTTGGTTAAATTCCAGCCTGTGGACAAAACATTAAAGGCAGTGTGTCATTTTTGAACAAGAAGAATCACCAAACATACATTTTTACTTTCACCAAATGGTTTTCACTGGTGATTTTGCTCCGAGTAGCTGAGAGCAAAGTGACCTACCTTTAACATGGTTTCATTACTTCTGGTATGCATGTGTCTTCTGTTTGCAAGGATTGTTGCACTTGCATATTCTCAGCCTAGAAAGGCTCACATAGAGATTATAGTGAATATGATTGAGCATTGATTTTCAATCATGCATGCACAGTCTAGACAACATCAGCTGGCTAAGGAAAATAGGAGTTGAACCCTTTACTGCCACGGTGGTTCAATTGATTAGTTTGCACAGGCTGAAGTGCTTTGAAGCAGTCTGGCGCTCTTTGTGATTCCAGGAATGCCCAACAATGTAGGGTTGAAGTATGTTAGTTTCTGAGTATGCATCATGTTTTTTAATGGAGTCCATGAAGAACCAACTTAGCCCTGGGATTTAGGGCTTAGACACATTTGCATGGATAGAATTAATGGTTGTTTGCCTGCTTTAGGGGTCTTTCGTGTTGGCCAAAAAACAAACAGTGAACAGAGAGTTGTATTCTATCCATAATAATACACTAGTGTTGCACAATATACCGGTACTACATCTGTGCAGAGCTCTGCTTCCACTACCTACAGGGAGTAAAATATAGCTGCTCAGCGCATGACAAAGAAAGAAACAAAGAAACATGCATGCATGAGAAAATAAAGCGCGGGACACTCGTGCTGCCAGACTCAGATCTGAAGTGCACACAGCTGTGCACCAAAAGCCGCATATGGACAGCATGCGATCGCAGCTTCAGGCCTCTTTCGCAGATTATTGCCCTTAAATGGCCAAAAATGTGTCAAAATGCATATCCTCGCGAGTATTCACTTAAACACAGTCGACTGAATCGGGTATGTCTTTACTAGCGAACAAAACAGTTGAGAAGGAAATCGGATGTGTTCCAGTGTATTGGGTCCGTTCTGTTCTTAAAGTGACAGTAGCCTAATAAACCAGCTGCTGTCTGTGTTGATCAAACAACGAAAGAAAATAGAAAATCACCCAGTGCTTGACTGGATAACTTGAATATATTTTTTTAGAATCAGTTTTATAGTATAGTTAATTTATTGAGTGAAAACTACCTGAATAATGTGAAGTACTGTTTATTTCATTTGTATCTTTCTTATATAGAATGTGTCATTGTTTGATTGCATTTTTGCTTTAATAACAGTGATAAATTAAAGAACTATGTTGTGATTTTTATAAAATTAAATTTAAAAAAATAATAAATGACTCATAATGAAATAAGATTTTGGTCAAAAAGCAGGGCAGGGACACTTTTCATAAAACAATGAATTTTAAAGGAATAGTTCACCCAAAAATGAAAATTCTGTCATTTACTCACCCTCAAGCTGTGCTGTACACAAAGGAAGTACACTGTGCTGTACACTGTCTCCCATGAACAGCCCAACATTAACTTCGGCCAGCACAACAAGAACATCATAGCCTTTCTGTTTCTGTTGTGTGTATATATGTGTGTATATATATATATATATATATATATATATATATATATATATATATATATATATATATTGTAAGGAACCCCGCATCGGCCCAAAAACGGAATCCGACGGCCTGGGCGAAGGTTAACGCGTGTATGCCTTTTCAGCGCATCTGTGAAGTTCACTTAATTTCACTCGTTTAATCTGACTCTAATTTTAAATGATTATTACTCTTAGGTTTTGTTCCCAATTGGAAATTAATCATTTGTTATGTATTAATTTAGATTTTTGATTATTCTGGGTATCTCATAATTTCAATTATTCGTTCATTACGGTCTCATCATCGCTTAGAGAAATTCACATCGGCCGACTGCGTTCTCACGGACATAAATTCGTCAGTTTATGATCTAGTCAGAGGATGCAGAGTTAACTAATGCATTTGAGTCGAACCGCCACATGCTTGTTCATACAAAAATACAGTTTTCTTAGTCACGATACTGCAACTTGCTAATTCAATAACAGACAAACTCAAAAAGTCCCATGATGTGCCAATATGCTCCTTTTATGGGGCTCTCTGGCTTGGCCTGTCTTGACGCAGATTTACGGAAATGACGGACTCCATAATCTACTGGTCATAATGATTTCAGAAGAATCCAGAGTAAATCAAATATAACATTTTATTTGTCAAGTAAAAATGTATCATGTCAATTTCATAGTTGGACAATTAGAAGCCAATTCAGAAATAATAAATGCATAACATCAACTGAAATGCACATGCACACAGTGGTGGATTAGTGTTTGAAGACACTTGTCCACCACTGTGTGGGGGCTTCTGGCTACAGAAAATCCCCCCTGACTGCTTTGCACTTTACCTTATATACCAAGACCAGAACAAAAGGATTGTAAATTTTTATTACACCAACACCTGTTTTGGGGGGAGAGGAGTGGGTTTTCACAAGTGACACCACCCAAAAGGAGGACAGAATTCTCCTTAGTTTTCAATCTTCTTCATAATACCAGTGACTGCTGTGAAATTGAGACCATTTTACCAATCGCACTGAGACATTTAAAATGATACCAAACATGAAAGGAATAAACAATAGATACACCAGATACATTATACTTCTTGGAGAACTTTCAGTGACTTGAGTCAGGGGGAAAGGAAGGAGGGTGTGTGTGTTTTGGGGGGAGGGCTATTGCATCCTGTAGATGTGTGAGGGCAAGGCGTTGTCCTATGCTATTTCTTTGAGATCTTCTCTCCAGATAAGCTTTATTGCTTTATTGCAGGGTGCATGATCTCAGTTTTTGTCTTAGCAGGAAAATCAAGTCTTACAATATATATATATATATATTTTTTTTTTTTTTTTGGACGACCAGCTTGCATCATCTTTTAAAAGTGACCCATATCCGATATCTGCATGTACACTATTACACTTGGAGAAACAACCCAAGGTAGACATACTATCCTGGTAAAGCTTAGGCTGAAAAGGAAGTAAAAATGGAGAGATTTGGAATGGATGCAGACAAAATGATAATACAAGCTTTTATCTTAGGTAAGCAAAACATTGGTCTTCAGCATGACTCCACTGTCACCTCATCTCCCATTGTGCAATTGAAAAGAGTCATGTGATCAGGGTTGGTGTCCACCTGAGTTCGCCATTTGCCACCATCGCTTTTTCAGTGATGTGCGATTCACATTGACGGAAATATCTGATCTGTCTGCTTACATGGCAGATGCAAATGCACATATCCGATTCATATCCAAATATGAATTAGGCCTGAAACCGATCTGAGAATATCAGAATCCATCAGTTTTTTTCTTGCTTACATGTTCGTGGGTCATATCTGATTTGTGCCTCATGGGAGGAAAAAATCGGAATTGGGTCACTTGAACCATGTAATGTAAATGCGGCCTTAGAAGCCCTTGAGGGCCCCAGCCATATCTCTGCTTCAGAACATCATAGAGACCAGGGATGGGAACTTTTCACTTAGGCTAGTGTACAGTGGCCCTACAAGACCCTTGGGGTCCCTAGGGGGTCCTGCAATATCCTGGCACCAGAATATCATAGAGGGATGGGAATGGGCTCTATTCACTTTTGGCAGTGTACACAACAAAGTTACACACCTTTATAATTCTTGGAATCTTTACCTTATTTTTGGAGAAAAAAAAAAAAAAAGTTCTTTTTCACTTCCCAAGTACATTTATATCTATTACACTTTTTCATCGTATAGAGTAAGGGAACTTACCATTAACCAATTAACAGTTTTACACCTTAGCATTTTTACAGTGTGTAATTCTGCCCTGTTTAGTTCCTATATAATTATGTAATTATGTGTGTGTATATAGTTAATTGTATATACACAATAAATATTTATATTAGGAACTAAACAGGGCAGAATTAGACAATGCTAAGGTGCAAAACTATTAATTGGTTAATGGTAAGTTCCCTTACTCTATAAGTTAGGTTGTTGGACTTTTTTTTTTTTTTTTTTTTTTTTTAAATGTCTTTAATCTGTTTCAAATCTGACAACTATGCCAATTTACATTGTAATGTGTACATATTGGAATAACATTCAAAAGGTTCAATGTTTTTTTTGTTTTTTTTTTGGTACAAATTTCATTACATATTTGCAGGCAGGGAGGGCATATTTTAAGAAAAAAAAGAAAAGAGAAAAATATGGGAGTTTGCACAGCAATTTTCGTTTTGGAGAACAAATCAAACTGGTACCCTTGCACGTCTCCCTATGACCTTCGCCCAAACCAAAAATATAAATCATCATTTCCAGTCAAATCTGAATATTTTATGCATTGAATAGCAGTGCACAGCTCGACTGCAGTTCTGCTTCAGCTTTAGAAATTGTCACTTCTAATAGGTTTCTACTGCTAGCGTCTTATATTGCATTCCAGAGAAGTTTCAGTGGCAGCGGCCCATGTCAAACAAGCGGCTAATTGAAGTTCCCACTAAACACATTTATTTATTCATCTGTTTATTCAGTCATTTATTCACATGGGGGATTAGAATGCAGTGCCCAGAGATCTGGCTCCCTCTGCTGAACCTAATCAACCTCATTACCTGTGGAGACCTAAGACTGCTGTTGACATCTAGAACAATTGACCTTTACAGTCTACTATTATGGCTCTGACATATCATATCTAAAACAATGAGGAGGTTTTATATAAAGAATACCTCAATTTCTTCAAATTCATTTTTCACTGTGGAGCCCTGTGGAGAAGTCAAAAAAACAAAATCTTAACACAGTTATTCTTTATATAACAACAGTTAAAAGGCTCCAAATTATTGAGAATTGAGATTATTTTTGGCATTTTTGTAGGATAGTATAGAGTAGACAGGAAGGGAAGTGGGAAAGAGAGTGGGGCGGGATTGGAAAAGGTCTGCAAGCCTGTCATTTTTTACAGAATCGTAATCTACATCACACTTAACACTATACATGTTACCAAACTGTTGCACTGTAATCTATGGAAGACTGTAAGAATGGATTGCAAAACTTGTTTATAGGTCCTATCCGTATGTGTTGGCTCTGTTTTCAGCCTGCTGTCTTTATATAACAGTAAAACTAATACAGATAAATTCCAGTTGAATTCTGCTAAACTGAACTAAATAATGTATGTAGAGCTTGATTTAACTCACAGTTGAAATTGCTTTGAAGATACATCTCTTCATTAGCTATATTGTAATTCGCTAGTGATTAACTGTCAAGGTGCTGAAAGCTCTGGAGCTCTCCAGATCAATCACTATGGTGATGTTATGTGTAGAAAAGATATATCTTTTTGTTATTTGTTTCAATAGACACTAATTACACATAAATAACCAGTGTTAACTAGGCTAAGTGTATTCAGTTAGTTCCAAAAGGCCCAGTGTCTAAACTTCACTGTATGTGCTTAAGCTGATGGTCATGGAACCTTTTAAGAGTATGAAATAATATAACAAAGGGGAACTTTTTTTTTTTTTTTTTTTAGGTCCGATAAAGTTGACATGTGGTTGCAAAGTAACTGACAGTTAGGAGTATGTCTAAAGTCGAAGTACAATCGAAGTAAAATGTAACCGATTTTCTAATTTTAAAAGAGTATAGGAACGTCTTTTGTCCAACACTGAGGATTCAAGATGTACTCAAGGGGCGTATTAAACATGTTTTCCTAATACATTCAGGCTGTATCTGATAAGAAGTTCTTTATTGCCTTATATTTGTTAAAAAATGTTGCCATGCAATGTAACTGTGTATCCTAGGATTTCAAAGAAGTGCTTCAAAAAGCTTTTGATAATTCTACCACAAGAGTTGTTTTTTTCCCCCTCTTTCTACTGGATTGACTATCCAGGTAGAGAGCAGGCATGGAAATGTTCTGCACAGAGCTCACCAGCTTCTGTAACCATGGAAACGTAGCCTGACTCCGCACTATGTTGAAGAAGGCCATGTTGTTGTTGTGTGTTAAAAGGAAAGCAAGTGGAAAGTATGCAAGCTATGATATCTTCATCAAAAAATAATCCTACTATTTTGGAGCAGTTTCATATGAATTTCTACAAAAATGTTGGAATTATAAAATAAAATATAATAAGCATGAAGGTCCACTCCTAAACTTAATCCATGAGCAAATCATACAAAAATGTATGAATGAGATCGTACAAATTCCCACAAATTCACCATCAATTCCCCATTGGTTATGAATTGCCATGACAGTGTGTTGGTTTAGATGTTGTGGCCCGGTTTCACAGACAGGGCTTAGACTAAGCCAGGATTAGACCTTAGGTCAATTAGGACATTTAAGTAGCTTTTATAAACATGCCTTAGAAAAAACCAAAACCAAAAAAAACAAAAAAAACATTACTGGTGTTCATCTTGAGACAAAACAATGACAGAGTGACATATTTTAAGATATGTCAGTTCATGTTGCTTTCAGTTAAAACAGCTCAAACATATATTTTAGTCTGGGACTAGCTTAAGCCTTGTCTGTGAAGCCAGGGGTATGTCTTTTGGACATGTTAAATATGGTAAGAGAATTATCCAAATATTTTAACAGCATATGTAAAAAAAAAAAAAAAAAAAAAAAAAAAAACTTGATTATAGCACAAATAAAACATATTCCATTACAGTTTGATATGTACCTGTACCATCACACATAAAAGATGAATTGGATTCATGCATTTGATTGTGTAGTACATTTTTTATTTTTTTATTTTTATTTTTTTGCCACTGATTTTTAGACAATGACCTAATGATAGTCAGATGATTCTGTGTTCAAAATATATGCAAGTGTTTTGAACATGAAAATGCTGAGATCCAGAACAGGATGAGTGCAATTAGACAGAATGCTACTTTAGATTTGTAATATCCCTCTATGGTACGCAATATGATATCAATGAGGAAAAAAAATATTTGTGGTGTTTTTCCTGCTTAAAATTGGACACTTTAACAATATCGATAAACATTTTCATTAATTTTTAATTAATTTGTTTTTTTAAAGGTTTGTTGCCTCAAGGCAACAACATTGTACCACAATGGACAATTTTAATGTATTAACGTATTAATGTTTTTAATGTATTAAAAATGTCATATTTAATAAAAATTAACATTTTATATCCAGATGTTGTTCTCAGGCAACATTGTACCATCGTGGAACACAAACCATCATATTATACTGTTATCATATTAAGTTAACATATCTGTCTTCATCCTCATCTCCATCTTCACTCTCACCCTCACTCTCCCTGACGGATTGTCACTATGACCTCATCATACTTATCACAGTATGACCCCTCATCCTCACCCTCATCAACTGGCACTGCTACCTGTGTTTTAAACCTTTTTGAAGTGCTATAGAAAATGTGCAGATCATAATATATGCAGATATAGTATATGAATTACTATTTTTAAAAAGTGCATTACAAAATCATGCAAAAATGCAAATATATTTGGATAATTTGTACTCTTACAAATATAATACATTTGTATTCAAATCTATTATGCCTGTATGGCCTTTTGCGATTCCATTATGGTACAATGTTGCTTTGAGGCAACACACAGTTTTTTATGTCCTCAAAAACATTTGATGATATATAATGTAAAGTTTTTGAAAATACTTCTTTACTTACCAGGTGACTCATATTTTTGTGAGTGATTAGCTGGACACAAATAAGTGAAAATGCACTTTTCATTGGAAAAAATATGGAGCCATGTGACGTGAACATGTGCTAAAACAAGACACAAAATGGACCCCTGTGGGTTATGTGATCACTTTTTTTGCACTTTCATTGATTAGTATTTGAGTTATTCTGCACTGAGATAGGTTTGATCAATAGATTAGTGTCTTATTTTATTAAAAACAAACTAAAATAGACTATGTTGCCTGGAGGCATTACGGTACCATAGAGGGATATTTTGGGTGCGCAAGGCAGGGAGGCATCTGCAATTTCCATTGAAAGATCACACCAAGAACGACATAGCTGATATTACAGATTTAACCCCTATGATATTCTTTCTGATGTTACATAAAATATAAGAAAATTTAGGTACAGCAGGTCTTTAAATTTTCTTGCAAGTATCAGTACTAGTTTTTTCAGCCATTTTTTTTTTTTTTTTTTTTTTTAAAGGAAATTGTTCAAACTCCATCAAATTGGATGCGGACCATTAGTAAACATCAATTTTAAAGCCATTCCACAGATGCTCAGTCAAACTGAAGTCTGGGCTTTGACTACACCACTCTAGGAAATTAACCTCTTTTTTTTTTTTTTTTCTAGTAAAGTTTTAAGCCTCTCCAGCATGGCTATTTCTGTATGGTTTTTAACTGTCTATTTGGAAGATTAATTATTTTCCAAATCCCAGTGCTCTTGCAGATTGCAGCACATTTTCCTGCAGGATTTTTTGTACTTAACTCCATCCATTTTCCTCATATCTTGAGTTGTCCAGTTGCTGCTGCAGAGAACTATGTGCTATGATACAACCACCACCATTCTTCAATGTACAGATGGTGTTCACTGTGTAATATGCTAAGGCAAAAACATTTGGGCAAAACATGGCACCTAGGATTTAGGCCCAAACATGTAATTTTGGTCAAATTAAATAATCTTCCTCCAATTGCTGAGTCTGCCCATTTTTGTTTCTTTCATACTTTATGAAGTGTTCATGCTACTGTTGTCTTGATATGCATTACACTGAAACTTATATTTTTTTCATTTATAAGACTAGATCTGCGATCAGTAAACTATATATTTTGACTTGATTCAGCATGTTAGTTTATTTACAATTTCTGTTTCCTAGAGGATACACAAAATATTGCTGATTTTTCCCAGAACGATGCTTGCTTGATGATTCTTCAGAAGTGCCCAAATCTTCAATAGGACACATTTGATTGTTTAAAATGAAATTAATTTTTTCAAACTTCAGACTTCTTCAGAAAATCTTATGAAATACTGTACAGAGATGGAATTTCTATTATTATTATTATTATTATTATTATTATTATTATTATTATTATTATTTACATATTAGAGTTTCTGGTATCAATGGAAAATATCCGTAGTGATATAAATCATGGTTCCTTGCTATTACAAAAATCCCAAGGTAGTTATTTCAGTGGTCCACATTAGACATTCTACTAACCATAATAACTTTGCAACTACATATCAACTAACTCTCATTCGAGTATTACTAGACTGACTGCTTAATATCTGCTAACACTTTATTTTGATGCTCTCTAACAGACATTCTACAGACTATAAGACTACTTTGCTGCTACAGGTCAACTTTATTCCACTAACCCGAACCCTAACACCTAACTCAAACCTAACAGTCTACTAATGCTCTAATGAGAGTTAGTTGACATGTAGTTGCAAAGTTATTTATAGTTAGTATAATGTCTAAAGTGGACCATCAAAAATAAACTGTAACTGAAAGTTTTTGAAGTCCTTTGAAAATTGCATACATTCAGTTTTATTTTTCCCAGAGCTGCTAGCCATACGATTTTCTTTAGCCTGTTAGTCATATAGACCCGTTAGCACGTTAGTAATGTAGTACATATGAAGAGTTTGGTTCCAAAACGCTATAACTCCATTTTGATTAATTTGAGTAAAAAGCTGTTTTCTTTACCAAGAAAGTGGCAAGATGAAAACTACTATTTTCTGTTTCAAGCTTTCACATAGCATCTTTTGGTTATAAAAACGTTAAAAATTCAAATCTACATTTTGATTTTAAAAGGTTTATTATAAAAACGTATTATTTTTTCCCCAAAATGCAATAAATCCATGACACGTTTTTTTTTTTTTTTCAAAATGCAATTAATCCATCAATATAAAAGTTATTTTTCATATTGAAAATACACAACAAAGTAAGTTGATTCACATATATGACAGCCTCTGAACTTTGCCAGTACTAATCTAATATACAGGCATTTGACTAAAAATACATTCAGACGTCTTGTCATCTTGTTAATGTTATAAATGAATTATGTCTCCATTTGTCATTACACCATAGGTTCATCAATGCCATCAAAATTATAAATTTTTCTGTTTTTGTTGATCACATAGTACAAAGCAGATAAGGAAAACTAGGATGCCGGGTGTATTCAGAGCGCCGCCATAACTGTTTACAGTGCGTGGAATGGTGCGCTGTGATTGGTTGAGCGGATATATCGCATTCTGCAAAGAAAGAAGACTGGCGTTTGTCGCGTTTTGGAAAGAAAGGGAGAAAACATGACAGAATAACACGAATGAATGACTTTTGAATACCGACCAGATACAATAGTGATTTTGGCGGAAACTCAATTTTTAAAAAAAAAATGGTGTTTATCGGGTTTTGGAACCAAACTCTTCATATAAACATTTCATGCACATTCACATTACATTAGTGCTCTTATTACAGGGTTACATTAGTGAGCTTTAATGGTTTTTATGTAAACAAGCACATGCTAGCTATGACGATACTCTTTAAAGCATCTGTGAGTAAATCTGTATATTGCCTATAATACTTCTTAACATTTGCATTGCTGTTACATTATCTTCTTAGCAGACACTTTCTTGCCGGAGCTATATTGAAATCAATACTCACTGAACTAGGCTTTAAAGTCAACACAAAATCAAAATTTGCCCTATTTACATATGAGCTATTAGATAATGTTATCTAAAATTGCTATTCAGCATTGTTTTAGCACACATGCATTTGCTCTATTCTGGTACACTGAAAAAAATGGTAACGTAAAATGCTAAAATCTAAATTTACTGTTTTTACTGAAGTCGAAGATATTATTTTACATCACAGAATCTACCTAAATATATTAATTTATAACAACTACAACAACAACAAAAAAAAACAAAAAACAAAACAAAACAAAACAAAACAAAAAAGTTTAAATTAGGTAGAAGTACAATGACTGGGAAGAGACATTTTTGGTCTACTTAGTGTGGTCATGGCCACGACATATTAACAAAGAACATATGTCACGTACATGAAAAAAAATTGTCAAGAGCATGACATCTTTGAGGCCAATACGAGGTCAATGCGTAGCAAACCTGCGTGATGAATATTATTAATTAACTAACATTTTTGACAAAAACAGTGCTGAATTAAGATATAATTATTTTAGCCTATATTATATCACTTATATATCTCTTTATAAAATTAACATTCTGTATAATCTGATATTAATATTCCTCAACAAAACACCGCTAATTATATATTTTTATTATACTTACTGATATAGCCTTTTAATTACTAGCTGAAATTAAATGAAATATTATAGTCTAATATATTTAAATTCGGCAAAGTGATTATTGCTACCTGGCATAATCCTACAGAAATAGTCAAATAATTAAAGCTTTATTAGCATGATTGTCAGGCAGCAACATACATGATATCAACATGCATGATACTTTAAGTAGGACCTATTCAAATAGATGATCTCTAGAAGGCAAATTGTGTAAAGAGATACATGAAATGAAGAGGGGAAATGAAAAATGAAAATGTAAGTTTTAAACAAAAATGACAAACATCAGTGATGCGACTGACAATAATATAGAATAGAATACAATAGAATAGAAGTAGTTCCGTAAGATAACAATTGCAAGCTATTACTTTTTGCACTGTATATACTGTAACACCCACAATTCACTGTCCAATCAATGCCACTTTTCAACTGACAAGTCAATTGAATTTGTAGGCTGTTTATTATTGTTTACTGGTTTATTTAATCAGGGACAATACCCATTAATAATACATGGGGGATATACTATATAAATGTGTCAGATTTAGCCTAATTTACATCCATAGTGCCTTGGTTGATAGGGAAACAAAAAAAAAAGAAAAACAAAAATGTAATCACCCAATTACAAAATACCAGAATCTCTTTTATTTGACAGGAACCACATTTTTAACTTTCCAGAGAAACCACAATGACCTGTTCTATGTTAAGGCTCAAAACAGGCATTGTAAATGAACCATTAGATAAAATGATATTCGTTGCATAATAGCCTTTCAGTTGCGTAACATTCAAAACTATCAGCTTAAGCTGTACCGCTGTCATTCACATTATCTCCAGAGGGCAATGGTGGTCCATGGTAGGTGAAGTAAATTACCTACTTTGAAATAAATTGACAAAAGATGTTTGCCTGCATAACTTGCCATGGCTACTCACCACGCCAGAAGATAAATATAACAATAAGCCTTAATTACAGCTACAGCGTACCTTTCAAAGATGAAAATAAGACCCTCATTATCCCTAATGTTCACTGTGATGTGATTAAAACACTGTCTGCACTTTGTCCAATTAGTGTGCATATGCTACTGTAGGACTTTTAATGTTGTCATAGTCAGTGTGTGCTTGTGAGCGTGTGTTTTGTTAATGGTGTTTATGTGTGGTAGGAATATTAAATCTGTCTGATTATCTTTCGATTTTTGGCGGACAGCCACTGGGGTGAAGGGGAAACTCTATTATTGGTCAAACAATGCTTGTTACTGACTTTTTCACAAGACACTTGTCTCTTCCAGAAGATTTCACAGGTAATGTCCACCTGCACATCGCTGTAATTTGTTTACTGTTTAATTTGTCTTTCCAGATGGCATCATTATAAGCTTTTAGTGAGGTTAATGTCCTCAATATGTAAAGCTTGCGTCTATATGGAATAAACTTTCTGCTCAAAGAAGTGGTTCTCAACAAGTTTCACTTCAGAACCCAGATTTTACAAGCAGGAAATTCAAGTAGTGAACCACGACAGCGCCAGACTTGTTAAACATATCCATTTATACAAATGAAATGTATAAACTATAATGAACTGCCCTGCTGTACATGTGTTTTTATTTCTAAACATCTTTAGAATTTCAAGACTTCATGCTATTTGGTGCTTGTATAGTTTAATTAATTCCAATGAATTAATGCAGCAAAATTCTTGAACATTTTGTCAAAACTTCATTTCACTGAGTGCAATACAGTTAGTAATTGGATTTGGTCAAGGGTTCTAGTTCCCAACATGATTGCATGGGAGTGGATGGGGTGAGAAATGTTAAAATTAAGTGTTATTTTATGTGCTTTTGAGTGATATAAAAGATGGGGAAGACTTCTGGGGACAAGCAGTTATGGGGACAAACAAAGATGGTAATATCAGAAATGTTTGTCATTGTGGGAACATTTTTTGCCTAGGATGAAAACAGCTTATAAATCATATAGAATTATGTTAGTATTATGCTGAACAGAGAAGCTTGTTCACAGGTTGAGAATGGCTATAATGACTCTACTGTATATTGCATAACTCAATTACTATCAAAATGTCAGTGCAGTGAGTAGTCTATTTCTTTTACTTAATGCCAACACCACGTACGTATGAAAAAGTACAATTAGCATGTTTGAATGCACTACAGCTAGCTGTGAAATGAAAGAGTTCCTTTTTTTTTTCTTTCTTTCTTTTTTTTTTTTTTTTTTTTTTAATTGGACTGTAATATTACAGAAAATATTTGTGTTGAGTATTTAAGAAATTAGGTTACACTTTAAGGTGTTCTTTTTACATTGCAATTATACATTTAAGTACTGAGTAGTATTAACTACATTTTAGGATTAGGTTTTGGTTTGGGGTTAGTTGCATGTAATTATGCATAATGTACTGTTATTACCACAGTAAGTACATGCAACGTGTAACAAGGACACTAAAATAAATAGGTAGCGCTTTATTTTACAGCTCTGTTTAGCATGTATATTCTATATACAGTACTTATTGTAATATTTACAATAACTGGGTAATAACTAAGTACTAGTCCTGAACCTAATCTAAACCTAATCCTAACCCATGTAGTTACCTTATATTATTCAGTACTTTCTTGGTAAGTAGATTGTAAGTACACTGAAAGTACAAGTAAAATAAAGTGCAACTAATAAATAAGTGTGAAAACTAATTTCCAACATGTGGAGCCACTGCCTACAAGTTTGGCAAAAGAAATTTTTTGTGTAGTCTGGGTCAGATTTTATTTTTCTTGTTTGTGAAGGCTTTTTATGTAACCTGTCCATGGTGGTAAAGCATAAAGTTGGCTAGTTTCAGTCAAGTAATAAATACCAAAATACCAAGTTTAATTGGATACAGTCTTTGACATTGACAACATATGTGAAGCATTGCACTCTTTTACAAGTTAAGCTTTTTTAAATTTTATTTTTTTGCTGTTCCTAACTTTGCACTTTATTATTTGCATTTACCATTTTTTTTTAGCAACTTCTGATCTAGCATGGCACAAAAAAGAACTAAATAACACCGCCTTGACCTTATGCTACCAATATTCCTATGTGAATGCAGGAAAAATATGCTTGTGTGCAACTATCATCCATTGACTTCTTTCGGGCCATTTTTAAGGGCGGTGCAATTAAAGTCCCCATTCTTTGAGTTTTACTTCAGCCCAGAGGAAGCTTTGAACCGTATTACATCAAAGCAATCCGTTTGTTCTTATATTCATTCACTCTTTATATAACTTTTTTTTTTTTTTTTTCATGTTGAAGAAAATCAAAGATGTAGATGTCAGACCAGAAGTGAAATATCATTCTTAAGCCAGCTTGCAGGGATCATGTAGAATTCTAGCACAACTTGTTGCCATTCCTGAGACAAAATGAAATGATTTTCTGTACTTTAAGCCCCTTCCTGCTCTCACCCTCCCACCTATAGTTCAACAACCTGTACGTCAATGTGAACTATTTTGGAGCTCTGCCTTTGAAGAACGGTATAATTACTGAGGAGTCATGTTTCTTGTAGATCAGCCCTGAGCAAATGAAGAGTGTGGAATTAGTGGAAATGAGATGCACTGGGAAATGATTATGAGCTTGAGAGTTTTTCCGCAGTTTCACGTGTGTCACGTCTGGAGAGAACATTTTTGGAATGAGATGATTTGGTGAAAAAGAAAACTTGATTCAACTTTCCGACCTGTCGTGGTGGTACATCAAAGCAATAAATCATCCAAAATTTCAACCCCCACGTTGTTCCATCCTCGTATTTTCTTTCTTCGATAAAAAATGAAAAGAGATCTTATATAGAACATCCAAGCTTCTGCTTTCCATACAAGGAAAGTACAATGCATGGTTGGACAAAAATTAGCAAAAATGTTAAATTAGGTTAACTCCTCTTTCAGTAATTTGTAAATATAGTGTTAACAACTTTTTAGGGTATCCAGAAATCAGACTCCCAGGTATGAGTGAAGAGAAGACACTATAAATATCACAACGAAGGCTAATAAAATGATGGAGGGCGTGATTATGAGCAGATAAGCAGAGAGTCTGGGCTGAGTGAAGCTACTGATTGCCCCATGTCACGCTTTTATTATATCTAATGGCACAGCCAGACAGAAGAATATATTGATATTGTTGAGAAGTGACCCAAGATAAATCAATTAATTATACACCACTAGGGCTATTGCTACAGTGGCCATTGCTGCAGATAGTAATTATTATTGCAAAATTGAAAATGAAAACCAATTGCTGATGTCTTGGTCGATAAAATTTAATGAGTCTGTTCATTCGAATAGTAAGGATGAGTTTAAGATGCACTTTGCACCGTTCTCATGGGCCAACTGCAGAGAGACTAAATGGCTGTGTAACTGCAGACAAATGATTTGTGTGTGTGTGCAAATATTTGATGCAATCATGGTTCTGATAAACTCTGACCATCATTTGACATCCAAAGGCCTTGCTTGTTTGTGTGAAAATGGCTATTGCTGTTCAGAAAACACATTCAAAAGGAGTTAATATAAATTCTCTTAGGTTTCTTTGCTTTGCTTCTCACCTTGCTGCCAGACTCATTGTTGAAACAAACATCCTAATTTCTGAATAATTTGGATTGTTTATTCACAATCTAAAGCTGAACTTGTGCTCTGTTGGGAGCATTGTTTTGTATTACTAATACATGGCAAAGGCCAGCTGGATATCAGATGCAAACTATTGCCCACCTGGACCAAGCAAACATGTGGAGCAGAGCTTGTTCTATTAAAATTAAAATTCAATTTTTTTGTTTTTCCCCTAGTTTTAAAAGTATTGCTAGCTGGATGCTGTTTGATATTACACTTTAATTACAGGTTCCCGAAGCATTTTCTTTCTCAGAACTGGCATCTCCTGCAATTATAATTTTACCCTTGATAGGAGTTAAATAATAGAGAACATATATGTGCCCTCATTTAAAACCTTGTCAACAACTTTGAACTGAATTAGATATTCACCCTGGGCAATTATACAATGCTAGAACTAGAACTATGTTCAGTTAAAATATTCCTAGTTCTTAAAATGCTTATTCTACCGAACAGGAGACAGTGTTGGTTTTTGAACTGTGAATACCGCTTCAGGCTCATAGATTTTATTGTCTTTGCTTTGCTTGCTTCATTGTGATTTGTAGTTTAGGTAATATATCATTGTTCCTGATGTATGGAGACACTAAAGGGACATATGATGGGGAAAAAACTATTGCAAATGCAACATTTCTTGGGTGAATGCAAAATAATTTTTTCTTCCCCTCTCATTTTTTTTTATTTGCCTTTAGGGTCTCCATACTGATGCAACATTCAACCCCTATATATTTACAAATCAAACGCTAATAACTATGAAAATTGGCTTATTGATTTTACTTGTTTTAAACTATTTTGGTGAACTTTTCCTCTCATAGGACCCCCCTTGCAGCCATCTAGAGGTCCATGGTCCCAACTTAAAAACCCCTGTCATAGTGCAACAGCAGTGGAACACCATACTGCATACTGGTGTTCTTCAATGGATTTTTCTTCAAAAAAAAAAAAAAAAAAAATACCATTCGCATGTACAGTATTCAAATAACACAAACATAGTTAAGAAAACACAGCATGCTGGTGGATATTTATGAAAGTATGGAAAACAGCACATTTTCCCCAAACCCATTATACACTTTAATAATTTTCTTTGCAATTGATAACACATCCTATTGCTTAGTTTCATAATTAATAAGATATTAAAGATGGCACCGCATGAACGAGAGCAATTTCTGAGCCATTGTCTCCAAACATGGTAAAGAAATTCTCCTCTGATTACAAATCAGAACAGCATCTTTGTAACATTTGGTCCATTAGAGGTGATGGATTGTATTCCACTCAAGTACTCTGCAATGCAAATATTTGCAGGATCTTGTAATCTATACTGCGTTTGCTGTTGTTATTTTCTTCTTTATTCAGTGGATCAGCACAAATGCTAATCTGTTGCTGCCACATTGTTTATCATTATTTAATGCCTAATTTCTGAACCAGGACTACTTAAAGCTCAGAAATTGGCATGAAAACAAAATTAATTAAATTAGTTATGGATGGAAATACCAAACAAGTAAAAGGGGTTGGTATGTTTGTTGTCGTTGCTGTACTAATAATGAATTTGCTAGCAAATGTAATGGCAGTTTTAGGAGCGCAAATGTATTAGTATAGGCTTTGTTGGTTATATAGCTTGCACTCCTAAAAATAAGCCTAAATACCAAATAACAATCAAAGTATTTTACAGTGGACCGTCATTCACAATGACCACCCCATAGTTCAAACATAGATTTTACTGGTGACATGCAAGGGTTTAAATCAGAAAACTTGATATCCAAAAACTGGCAACTGAACGCTAAATGGTGATGAAAATGATGAATTTTCAGTTTTCATACTCTCTCAATGCAGGCCTTCCTTCTGTCCTTGTATTTTTCAAATTAATTTATTTTCTTTAATATTAGGTAGGCCTAAGATATTTGCATGTGGAGTAACCATAGTTGAGAAGTTAACATAACGGAAGCCTTTATAAATGCATTTGTTTTAACATAAGCTACTTAAATTCACATTGACGCTGTTATGAAAAATGGAAAGAGCTTTTAAAAAACTGGCCAGCACTTATGTCTGTTTTGATCAATGAGGCGAGATAAATAAGATTGTAACACACAGGCTGTTGGCTGATACACATTTTAAAACCAAATGATAATCATTACACCTACTTTAACCAGGTTGTTTTATTTTGAACAGTATCCCATACAGTATGTACTATCCTTCTGAAAACCCTATATGGTGACACTTTACATTAAGGTTTCATAGTTAACATGAACTAACAATAAACAAT
This sequence comes from Ctenopharyngodon idella, assembly GCF_019924925.1. Lineage (NCBI taxonomy): Eukaryota > Metazoa > Chordata > Actinopteri > Cypriniformes > Xenocyprididae > Ctenopharyngodon > Ctenopharyngodon idella. The sequence continues at coordinate 13,534,358 of NC_067236.1, read as the reverse complement.
GCTTCTGCTGAATTGTTAGTCAAGAGTAATTTTAACATTTAATAAAGTTGTATTTGTTACATTAAAGTACTGTAAACATGAACAAACAATTAACAATTTAATTTGTACTAACTAGTGTTAAAAAAATACTTTTTTTGGGGAAAAAAAAAAAGGCCATTTATTGCTCATTGTTAGTTCATATTAGCTAAGGCATTAACTAATGTTAACAAGTGGCTGTGCTCCATCGGACGAATAGTGAACATTATTGAGTAGTCTCAAGGTGTAACTTTTCTTTATTATTCGTTACCATAAAACTGGAAAATAAATAAATAAATATATTACAAGAAAACATAAATACAATAATGTTGTTTGATAACAGTCAATTGTTTGCTCTTATTTCCAAATTTTCTCTTTAATAACAATGTTTGTTTCAGTATTAAAGTCAGTTAAATAACTTGTTACATTCAAACATTCTTAACAACTAAATCATATTAGAATAAATTTGTATATTACTTAGTCAAATGTTTTCCAAGACTAAACTGTTATAAGACCACATTTATTAGCTGTGCTGTGACGTCTTCCCCCTCTCTCTCTCTGAACATGTCAGAACATGTTAGATTCCATTAGATCATGATTTCAAAATAAAAGTCCCAGAAGAAATAATTAATTATATCTAAAAATAAAACTGTAAAATAAAACACATACACAAGCAAATGGACCTTATTGTAAAGGGTTACCATATGGGTGTGTGTATGAAATAAATATCTAGTGCATTCATGAAACTCTAGAGGGCGCAGAGTGATAGGTCCTGGCAATCACATCATTACTGCATGGCACAAGCTTATTGGCTTCTGCTGAGCCAGCAGCCAATGAGATTGCTTGTTCAACATTTAAATAGTCTGTTTCATTGTTTTTATTTTTTTTGTGTAAGCTAGTCCTGCAGTGCTATCAGAGTCCCTCGATAACCCTCCACCTCCCCCAGCTCCACCTGCCTATATCTGCTATGGTATTTATGCATGCATGTTTATGCAGCAGCAATAAATCTTTCATGCTCACAGCAGCATGTCTGTGTATCTATTACCAGAAGCAAGTCTATACTTGCCCTGCAGCAGCAATAATCACTAGCAGCAGCAGCGTAGAAGATTTAATCTGCTAAAACCCAATACATTAAAGGATTAGTCAACTTTCAAATAAAAATTTCCTTATAATTTACTCACCCCCATGTCATCCAAGATGTCCATGTCCTTCTTTCTTCAGTCAAAAAGAAATTAAGGTTTTTGATGAAAACATTCCAGGATTTTTCTCCTTATAGTGGACTTCAGTTGACCCCAAACGGTTGAAGGTCAAAATTACAGTTTCAGTGCAGCTTCAAAGGGCTTTGAACGATACCAGACGAGGAATAAGGGTCTTATCTAGCGAAACGATCTGTCATTTTCTAAAAAAAAAAATAAAAATGTATATGCTTTATAAACACACATTTATAAACTATTCAAATTACGAAACGAACACGGCGCCAGTTCCGTTTTTTTCCGTGAGTTGAATAGGGAAGGTATAGGACATACAGCATAAGCTTTTTTAAGGATACGGAAGGCGGTCTGGCGGAAGCACTTGCGAGGCGATCATTTGTGTCTATAAAGCATATACATTTTCATTTTTTTTTTTTTTTTTTTTTTTTAGGAAAATGACTGATCGTTTCTCTAGATAAGACTCTTATTCCTCGTCTGGTATCGTTTAAAGCCCTTTGAAGCTGCACTGAAACTGTAATTTTGACCTTCAACCGTTTGGGGCCAATTGAATAATCCTGGAATGTTTTCAACAAAAACCTTAATTTCTTTTCGACTGAAGAAAGAAGGACATGGACATCTTGGATGAAATGGGGGTGAGTAAATTATCAAGAATTTTTTATTTGAAAGTGAACTAATCCTTTAACATTGCCATATTCAATAATATGTTAAAACTATTTTGAGAGTTGTCATGATTGAACTAAAATATAACAATAACCTTTTACTCTTAAACGAAACATATCACCACCTCAAATCATGTAGAGCGGAAAAATGGTTCTGTATAATATGTATGGTGTCTTAATCATGAGGTGATCACATTTTAATCCTATATAAATTAAAAAATATACAGTAGTTAAACACTGTACAGGTGTGTGTTTGTGGTCATGTTGTAGCAAACTCCAACTACTTTTATCATTCAGTGGGTTGATTCCATAACTCTTTTGACTGTAACACCATCTATCCAGTAAAATAAACATACTGGCTAAAAATAAATGCTAATAAAAAAAAAAAAAAAAAAAAAGAAATCCAATTTCATGCTGCAGCTGAGGGTTCTGAGGTTTTATAGATTCCCATGGTGAACCAGCTTCTCCACTGCAGTGACTTAGGCTAAATCCAGATCACACTGGCTCACAGCTAATCCCACAGGATCAAACGCTGGAGTGTCCCTTACAACAGAGGTGCTGAAACACTGGACTATACCACTAGACTGGCATTTTAACCCTTTATTTCTTACCCTGCAGAATGTCATGACATTTTGATTCTAAATTCTCATTTTCTCACTACATTTACTATAGTTTTTTTTTTTTTTTTTTGTATTTCAATTTTGCTACTACAGGCTCTAAAACATGTAGGCTTAGTGTACAGCAACTATAAGATGAGAACTACAATCCATTCTGAAGTTGATTTCCCCCACATATAATAATAATAAGACTTCCTGGGATCACTTTGCCTTTTTGCAGTTTGTGTGTAACTCCTGGGGGAACAAAAAGTCAAACTGCTAATGGTGAACTGTGTTTAGATGAAGCAGGTGAGAAATGTGTAGGAGAGAGACAAACCACAGTATTACAGTTACTAAAAGTATAGCAGTACCATGATACTGTGCATATAAGATTGTAAAATCATGGTACTAACTGATTAACTTATCCACATTTATTGATTCTCTTAGATGCAAACCCATGGCCTTGGTTATACTACCACTCCTTTTCTAGTTACAGGACCATATTTTCTTACTATGATATTTACATGGTACTAAGAGGCTCTAAAAAAATCATGACATGTCCAAAAAACATAGTTTTACTCTGGTTTTACTGGAAAGGAAATTAAAGGATGAAGGATGTCTTCTGAAAAGACCTAAAATGCAGTAAAACAGTAAAATATATGAAATATATGACAAGCACCAAATAAATAAATAAATAAACAGAAAAGAAGACAATAATTGTCCATTATTTGATTTGGCGTGTCTTTGAAAACACTCTTTTTCTTTCCTCTCACAATGGTGGGTTTATCGACCTTCTATCCTGTTAGCAAATGTAAACATGCCCTTCTGTTTGAATGTTGTTTCTCCCAGCTAAGACAGGTTTGCCCTAAAGATCACTCATAATGGGGTTGTTCCAGCCCTGCAGGATGATCCATTGGTGGAGCAGGTTTGATTAGGGAGCAATCTTTCCTCTTCAGGAAATCATTAACACAGCGGTGAGACAGGAGCGAGCAGAAGCCTCATTTTTTTCCAATGCCAGGATGATCTATAAAAGACAGCATTGGGGGGAAACGCAGGTAACCTGATTTGTGTGAGCCAGAGAAAGAGAGAGAGAGACATAAAATAGGTTGTCTCTTCTTGGTTATGACTAATGCTCCAGTGTTTCCCTTTCCAAAGAAACATTGCTGGATTCTGGGATTGCCTCAGATAAATAAATAACTAAATAAGGTTGGAATAACTTATTAATTTTTGAAACAGGTGGATGTAACCATGGGAGTATGTAGGGACAAATAATTGTAATGATAAAAATCCTGATTAAAAAAATGATAAAAAATTCTGATATACTTTCCAGTGCCATTTTCATCTTGTTGTTTAAATGTCAGTATCAAACAGTTTCATTTCTGTTCCTAGTTCAGAGACATTTCTTTGAAGAAACAGTGATTTGTCATTCTTTATTCAGGCCAGACCTAAAGGTGATGTGTATTTTTATTTATTTATTTTTTTTTTTCTATGTTGAAACTTCCTTCTATCCCAGTTTATTGTGGTAAAACAACTGAAATGCATTAGTAGGTTAGTCTCAATCACAGATGAGATGGCACGTGGTCCATTTACTGACCATCTGTTGGAGTGTGGAGGCGGGGGTGGGCTATAGACTAATAGACTATAGTAACTATTCATTTTTTTTAACAAATAAATCAGACAATGCACCAGCAATTTGGTGATATCCCCACAATTGTGGTCTTGACCAGTCTTGAAATAAATTCCTGAGTCCTCTTAGTCTGTGACTGCGACAAGGCCGAGTACAAATGCAGTCGAGTCCGAGACAAGACCAAGACTTCCAAAATATGGTCTCAAGACCGGTCTCAAGTATTACAACACTAGTGGATGGAGGCAGTTTTTAGGTTTGTTCAACACACAAAGCAGTTGTTTATCCATGCAATATTTGTATTTGTCCAAATGTCACTCGACATTTGGAATTCTCTTTTCGTAGCCTCTCCTCGTCTTCTCGATTTTTCATATATTCTCTGTCCATTTCTTCAAGTTAGAGTAGAGTATCCTCTCCGAGCACCTCTATAGTGGACAGCAAGCCAAAACCGTTTGCTATGTACGCTAAGATGAAATGGGCACACAAACTCATTAAGTATTTTATTTATTATTCATAATGCATATAGTTACAAAAGCAATTCGGCTAATTCATGTTAATGCAGAGGACATGATTCATTGTTTTAATCAACTGACAGCCCTATGCGTTCTCATGAGTAACTGTATGTGTGCTGAACAATGTTATTGGAAACTCCTGAGCCGTAATAATGCGGAAGTAGTTGTGCATATAGTCCAGGAATTACGAGATGGAGCTACAAGTTGGTGCTCTCATGTTGCTTTTCACTTCAAGATAATCCTGCTGATCAGTATATGGAGGGAATGTTTGAAACAAATTGTTATAATAAGCGTTTGAAGTGAGATGCCTGTGAGCTGCTAGTATTTTTTGCTTCTCCAGTTTCCTTGCATATCCTAGACTTCCATCAATCCATTACATTAAATAATTACAGCTTAATAAAGGCCCTACTGCAAAAGAAATGTCTTCTGTGGACAGAGTATTAAAGAAATGGATGGCAGTCCTTTTCTCAGGTTTAAGAAATGCCTTAGAGGGGGGCATTTCACACTTCTTTTCTTGTTCAGGATGACTTCCTTTGAAAATTATTGGCTAAGTGTATTTTTCATGGGATTAATGTCTAAAAGGCTTTCTTTGTGGAGATTGGTTGGTGATCTTTCATCTAAGACTTATGAATCTGAGTACTACCTGATCAAGAAGATCAGTACAGCGTCTTGTGGCATATAAAGTTAAATCAAATATTTGGGGGTACTGAATGTGTAAAGAAAAGAAGACACTTGTATCTGTCTTCTTGCTGGGCTGTAATGTCAGGTATGTGTATGTGTTTATATACAGTAAAATCACAGCTCAAGTACATTAGCTGTCCTCCACTACAAAATGGCTCATATCCATTTACTTAAAATAACTCATATAGCAATAACTCCACACCATGGGAACCATTAACTTAACATGAAAAATGACCATCCCATGATGCATTATTCTTTTGCTATTACTGATAGATAAACCATTCGGGAACAAAGGGAAATAAACAGAATTTAGCCTTTCTATAATTGTAATTGTTTGTTACCCATTTGTTGTTGATGCTTGTAACTGCTAATTTGTCCATCATTTGTATGCCCATTAACACAAATTTGTGTGTGTGTGTGTGTGTTTGTTTTGGCTGGGCACCCAATGACATTGGCACTACTTTATACTGAACATCTGGACTATGAATTTGCTGTGTTGCCCATTCTGTTCTATTTTTCTTATTTATTTCCACATAAAATAGCATGCATATTCTCTCAAACAGTGAAGCACTGTGATGCACATACATAGGAACATATACACAGACATATACAGTATGACTTACGCTGGGAACACACCACAATATAATCGGGCTGATTTTGGGCTGATTTCTCCCATTCCGACAATCTTAGGTAATGTCCCGATTATTATGGTGCTACAGATGATCTTATCAGATGTTCCTGTTGTGTGAGGTGAGTTAAAAGTGACTGAATCTGCTCGGAAGAACGTCGGAACTGCCAAGATCGTGAATAGTAAATATTCAACATGTTCAGAACTCTTGATGTGTGGGGGGAACCCCAAGGACAAACGCACACACGCTTTGGAGATTATCACGTGAAAGTAAACAATATCTAATCAGAAAGCAAGCTGACAGAAGATGGAAGTAACAAGCGCAGTTATGTTGCAGCACAAAGTAAAGACCATGTTCCTGCTGTCTACACGACTTCACCCAAACCCTTTTTTTTTTTTTTTTTTTTTCCCCGTGAATTTTCTGTCAAAATCATTCCAAACACTATCATCGCAATTTCTTCCTGCCTATCGTCCGCCATGTTTATTCTGAAGTCTCGAGAGATTTTGCGAGAGTCAACATGTAATCCTCCAGGGCTTTTGTGAAAACTACAGATTGTACTTAAGCATTTTTGTATCTCGCCCATGGACAGTCGGAACGACAGAACAGTTACTGTAAGGGTAGGTTTATCACTTAAAATTGTATCATACTTTGTCTACTCTTTAAACAGCATTATGGTAAAAATGGAACACTATGGCAACAGCTTTCTAACCTGTATGTGACAGTTTTACTTCAGGAGGTTGGGTGGAACTGACAGAATTGCAGTTTATTTCAGATTTTTTCCTCCTCTGTTTTGGCATAAAGCACTGGCAGTTTGAAATGTTGACTACAAACAAAAAGGTTTTTCAGATTTTCCATTGCGGTGTTCTCTCCATATTTACGACTCTTTGCAGCATTTAGCCAATGCCTACAACACACTCTCTCCCTCAGTGGAAACTGAAAGTAACTTAATCCTGCTAAAAAATGTTTACTCTTTGAATTCTTGCACCTGGGTACAATACAAGTTTAACACCATTATAACTAAACGTTTGCTAAGAAGCACTGACTCTGGTAAACGTATCCATAGCAGACTTGTGAGAGTGGCCTTGGACTGCAGCATGCGCATCGTATTATGGGTGTTTTCCTACCTATTTGGCAAAAGGAAGGAACAAGTCCTTTCTTTGTTTTCTCTAGTCAGGTAGCACCAATTTCAAAAATGTTTCAAGCTTTCTACTGTATAGGAAGCCAAGTTTTATTGAAATCCCATTTTGTCAGTGATGAAGCAGCTTTAAGGGCACAGCACATGATAAATATTCGCTTTAAAGACAATAAAATGTATCTATATCAAATATCCCACATTGGATAAAACACACGTTTGCCAAGACAAGTGTAAAAAGAAAACATCGCTCCTTAAAGTTACAATTGGAGGTTACAACAATTTACCAGACTGTACTAGGCTGGTTTTAGTTGGGGTTTATTGGTATTGGTATAATATTTCTGTTTGGAGATCATTTGGCTGACCAGTTGAACCAGCTGAAAACCAATTAAACCATCTATACCAGCAAACCATCTAGTTCTGCTTGGGGCACCTATTTTGCCAGTGGAGGGAGGCCATGATCGCATTCCATGCGACTTATAAACATCCTGGTAAACCCGGGGCAATGCAATGTTTCTCTCCAGGCTTTGGCCGGTGGGTCTTGACGTGTACTGATGGGGTTGTCAGCATGATACTATTCACGGTAATCCAGTTGGGCTTGTTTAAGGGCTCGCTGCTTTTGCTCACAGCAGAAAGGCTAATTTCATCAGGCTACATTGCTATGCATCTCAGCAAATGGCATTAGCCTCAAATGAGCTGATAGAGCCAGACGCTCTGTTGATTATCAGCAACTATTACTCATCCTCTGCATCAGTTCCCACTGCTCAAGCCCAGCGAGCACATGTGTCTGAGAGAGAGAGAGCCGGTGTAATAGAAGAGGGGGGAGTATTCTTGCGCTTTGAGACCATATGGGACATGCTGAACCCTAACAGAACCAAAGATGGTGTAATCTTCTGTTTTCAGGCCAATTTAACTCACTAGACAAATGTTTATAATTAGTGGTGATTGTAGAAGGGAACTTAAATTGTGTAAGTTCTATGTCACTAGAATCACCTGACAAACAGGTTCCTTGAACTCCCCCCTCATTTGCTTGAACTTGGGAAAAACACCATAGGTTGAGTCTATATTGCTGTCAGGATGCTAAAACAGCAGTTTTGATAGAGCCAGGGCCGTCATCACCATAGACATAGAGTGCTGCAGTGATGACGTATTTTTGTAGGCCAACCAGGAGGTTAGCAACAACCTGATTCCCTCAACAACAACCCAATAGGATTTTTCCATTGGCTTTTGGATTATTGCAGAAAATAAGTTCTGCAACCAACAAAAGTTCATGATTTTTCCACGTTTTATTCATCACGATAATCTTCAGAAATGAACACTCTGAGAGAGCAGGCACGGGTCAGTCCATTACTATTCGCTACCTTGCAATTATAAGGTTCTATCTGCATTCTGAGCAGTTTTGAGAGATTGAGCTTCAAAGTTTTTGCATTCCGTATAGCTAAAATGACAAGGGGAACAAGTCTCTTTCATACATGAAAATGACTTTGTATTCTAAATGTACCATATCAAAATCCTCTTGAATTTGTAAATGGGGATTTTTGGAAGAGGTCAAATGCAGATAAAACCTTCTAATTCTGAAAAATCATTTTCCGCTTGGAAAGGTTGGAAGGTTATATCTTGCAAAACCTTAATTGAAGCAATATTTTTCAAGTAACACAAATAGTTTACTTATTTGATTTAAAACAAAATTAGTGTTGTAACAATGTGTCGACATGTATGAGAAAGTTAAATTTAATGCTCTCTATGACATTTATTTAATATTTTATGATGAATAATTATTTTCTTGTTCAAGTTAAGCATAAAAGGCAGTGCTAAATATTTTGTCCAGTGCAGATGTTAATTTTAAGTAGGAATATGGTGGGTAATTAAACACATTATTGCAGGAACCATTAGTTTAATTTATTTTGGTTTAGACAGAAAGCAGCTACTGTAATACCAGGACTTTATTCCACAGAAAGTGGGACAGGTAAAATGGCTTTTTCTCTAGAGATCAGAATGGATTGAAAAGTTAGCCAGAAAGTTAAAAGGTTTTAAGTTTGAAATAGTTTTAAGTTTTAGTTTAGTAGTTTTAAAAGCTAGAATTTTGGATGGATGGATGGAACTTACAAGAAAACTCACAACACTACATTATGATTTTCACATGATTCAAATATACTATATTCAAAGAGGGATCTGAGCAATATCTAGGGACCAGTATTTATTTATTTATTTTTTTAATAAACACCTACCACTCAGAACACCATAGCAACCCTCCATAAAACAGCCACATCGCAATGCATTGATAACGCTCTGGCAACCACCTACAGCATCCTATGCAATACAGCATATATGCAATAAATGTACATTTTTATGAATATCAAATGTGCAGAAAAGGATGATATTTAGTAAAAATGCAGCTCAAGTTCTCCATTTAGAATGCTGTTCAGCTGCTGTTATCTTTTATGCCCACATCAAACAAAAACCTGTGACCTTTTTTTTGTCTTATATAAGGTGACAAAGCTTCTCTTTCACGATCTTTCTCTGTCTTGCATACACTGTTTCACCCTCATAGAGTCATAAAAGCAACACGATTTTGAATGAAATGGACTAATATATAAAAGATATCTACACCTACATAATCATATATTTTATTACTAATTATAGGAATTATTATTAATAAAATAAAGATTAAATTATACATTTGCAAAATTATTAACTTGTTACCAACAGAGGGGAAAAAACACCTATATTTATATGTCTATTATATTTTTCCCAATCTTTTTTTGAGCAGGAGGACTGGATGTTTTTGAAGGTGGGCCTCAACACCATCTTCCTTCCAATCCTTGTTTATATGTGTTTGCATACTTCTCAATACCTTCAGGGGGAAAAAAACTGTGCGTAAAAACTAGCTAAATCTGACTTTATTCAAACATGGCAGATGATGTATTATTTATAAATAATTATTTATTGCAAACAAAAGAATTGTATTGCATGTCCTTATTTTAATATCCTGTTAAACGTGTCAGGTTCAAGGTGCAAACTTGGCAACTGACACCACAACTGAACCTTAGTTTACTAACTGCACAGAGACAGAGAGGACATAAAGCTGCTCCTGAGAACATTAGCTTCTTTTTTATGTGCCAGGACAGTGGTAACAACACAGAAATGTCAGTCTGGCTCACCGAAGAGGGAGAACGGAGTGCAAATATCTGCTTCACATTCAGTTTAAGCTCCTCTACTGGTCTTTGGGGACAGCACACTGCCACCACTGAAGGAAGGATTTTATCCCCCTTGGGTCTGAGAGGCATATATGTATGTTTGTTTGTAAATGGATCATTGTTATTTCTTTTTATTTTTATTTTTTATATCAGAGATTCTCATACAAAAGGAAAATATGAAAAACATCTCCGCTGACCTATAGTAATGTGCATTGTGCATTTCTGTGAGAGAAATGCACAATTCCCCCCAAAATCAACATTCTCCATAATGAACCTGTGATATGTATTATTGTGCCTTTAATGCTCTGAAATGTTATTTTTGTCTATCAGCTCTCGTATTTTAATCTGAGATAAACATTAAATTGACAGACCAAGCAGAGTTGGCATATTACAAGTAGTCTTACTACCATAAAAGTGAAATGATTGTGGTATTTGGGTCATTGGTCTCAAAAACTTGGATTATTATATCTAATTATGTTAATTTTTGGACTAATAAATCAAAAGTAGAGCTGTACAAATAATCAATTTCAAATGTAAGCATTTCACAATTTTATTTGATAAAAACTATTGTCAAAAACACGGGAGCTCTTTGACCAAAAAAAAAAAAAAAAAAAAAAATTTTGTTGGAACATTAGGAACTTGCATTATTATGCTATTATTTTATGATTATATCAATGGTATAAAATTGTCCTCAAATGAGTAATATTGTTTATCACATTTTTTTTTTTTTTTTTTTTAGGGACAATATATCATCCAACAAAAGTAGTTATTATGACAGACCTACTCAGAGAATATTTCATCTGAACATAAACCCCCACAAACTCAATCAATTTCATAGCATGAATCCTTTCATTTTGTTCGATACCATGGAAAAACAAGACTGTTTTCTTTTTTCAGTTCACCCATTAGTCAGAATCCATCCATAAGGCAGCGATGCAAATACTTTAAAATCATAGAGTGTACAGAGATTATTGTTTCTCATGCTTTGGGACATCTGTTATATTTCCAGGTACTTGGAGCCATAACTGCAATATGATTGCCTCCAAGTTTAGAAGCACTGTTGGAACCAGAAAGGTCTAACTGCCTTTATTTGGTAATCAGACAACTGGCACAAACTTCGGGGAAGGCACAAAACGCCTGTGTTTCACAGATAATGCTCCCCCAAAACTCTCATTTGATTGCCATAAAGACAACACTATCGAACTGCACACATCCATGAATTGTCCCTGGGCCATTCCTGCCATAATTATCATTGCTTATCTAGATATGCAGCCAGCACACTGAGCTAAAGCCAAAACATAGCATTTATTACCCCATTCCTGGCTTTGCTGATGAGGATTACATATAGTGTAAACCGTCCTTACCTCAGGTGCTATGAAGCGAGAGTTCTGAGCTAAAGTTCTTAGAAGTATAAGTTGGTGCATGTTAATTATGATAACCAAAAGCAAGCTCTCCTCAGCACCTGTGCTTACTTGTCCTTTCTGAAGGTTCTGGATAGATAATTTAATACCTTTGCTTTCAGTCCCTGCAATTTGCAGAGCAAGAGCACCGCTCACTGTTGCACGCTTGATGCTAAAGCCGACAAATCTGGCTATACCGAGAGCTGCTCGCTTTGCTCGATTTTTGCACTTCAAAAGGTGGCGCCTAGGCAAATTTCCCTCTTCAGGAGATCCGCTTACGCTGGTTAATTGAGTCAAGGGCTTTGATGGTGTGAGGGAGAATGGAGGAATTCAGCTCCGACAGTAATTACTCTACCAAAATCTCCTTCTGTTCACGCACAAGCTTCCAACGCTGCTGGGGAGGAGCTGAAGGGATTCAGGTCGAAAGTCTTGCTTCTGTTTGTATTCCCATTGAGAACAATATACGCCAAGGTTTAATTTATCCTGATAATACAATCTCTCTGCATTATTTGCTCTTCTGCTAAAGGATGTCTGTGAAAAGAAGTTTTTAGCCATCTGGATCTATCAGAGCATCATCTGGCTCAAGAGAGGGAACTGGTTGAAGTGTTTCGGACTCTTAAGAAGGATGAGGCTTCACTGGGGTCTGACGAGGTCATCTAAGATAATGAAAAATGACTGCAGGACATGAGGGGTGAACTAAATCACATGGTACTAAGAATCATGGGGATGGTTTAGTGAAGGCTTGGAGGATGGATTGTAATATCTGGCCTAGTTTTAAGTTGGTGTTTTCAAAGCAATCAATGAAACACAGAGAATGAGAATCCCCCTAACTCCTCTGGAAAACATGTCCATCTCTCACACAAATTGGACAGAATCAGCCATTGACTTGTGGGAAATGGATGTCCTGGGTGGCCTCTTTATGTTTAGGGGTGAGAGGAGTAGTTCACCCAACAATGACAATGTATTAACACCCTCAATATATAGACAGACAGACAGACAGACAGATAGAACCTTTGGTTTTTCAATGTTAAATTTACCTATTAGAAATATGCAATTTAGAAGACCTTAATGTTTATATTTATCTTTTTATTTTTTTTTATTTATTTTTTTTAAATTTTAATATTTAATTAATACTTCCTGTTATGTGCTAACAAATTAAAATAATAATAAAATAAAACACGGGAAAAAAATTTCCTGCAGTTTGTAAAGCTAGCCAGTATGTGTTCTGCACATATTTTCACATGTGAAGTGAAAATACAATTCAAGCATAATTGTTCATTTTATTTTATTTATTTTTTTCTATGGGGAGTGTTTATTTGCTTTTAGACAACAAAACAGGTAAAAATCAGAAAGATTTTCGATTAATATAACAGATTTCTGACACAATAAAAATTCACTTTAAATAAATGACACTGTCATTTAACTTTTCGCAGTTTATATTCCAAGCCTTCTGAAGCCAGATGGTAGCTTTTTGGAATAAGGAGACTGAAATTTAAGTCATTATTCACTGATAATCTTCCTTAACTGGAGAACTGCTAACTGGAGAACTACCATGACTGAATCACTGAGTTGAACTTGTGAACAGAACTTTCTGATTTAGTAAATAATACATTTAAATTGATTCTTTTAATTTTGACTCTTGAGTTTTGGGCAAAACATTGGTTTATTGCAGGTGCAACTCATCTCATGCCATTATTTCCAATCAAGCTGTAATTTTGTCAAATTATGCAAATAGTGTGAAAATATTATTTGTGTGTATTCTGGGTAAAATGCAATGAAAACAGCTTTAACAAAACAAAGTGATGTCCATTTTATCCCCCGAAAAGAAATATTTCAAATATCGTTTCCACCACAATTGCTATTAGACACAACACAGTCATTTGAGATGTAGTGCAAATGAGATGGAAATGTTCATGATTTTTGTGGATTTTTTTCATTTTTAATTTTTTTTTTTTTTTTTTCAAAAATCAGATTATGGCTCAATGTGTTTAATGATAGTAGTTTCTAGGTTAGCAAATGCTTTTATCCAATATAATTATGATTAATGTATTGTTCAACATGACTATGGTCACAAGGTTCTCTTAGTATGTCTCAAATTTCTGGTCATCACTAAAAGCCCATAGGACCAACTCTGAGGTTTTACATCTGTTTTTGCAACTGTGGATGCTTGTGTGTGTATGAGTATCACACCACGGTATTTTTATCTGTGGTTTATGATTGCGTTGCCTCGGACTTTGAAATAATATATCGAGTGCCAGCAGCACAGAGAGAAGCTCTTGACGTGAGAAGAAAGAAATCTGGGAGAAATCAGTGAGGGCTTTTTCTGTAAGCTCCTTCAAAGACACAGTCATAGCAAAGGCCACGACAGACATATTCAAGAGCCGAGACCAACAGAGAGTGTCAAGGAATAGCAATATGAGATATTAATGGCAGATATATTGAATGAGACGCAGAGTGAAGGAGACAATAAGGAATGGATTGATACTGACAAAAATACAGTGTGAAGGAGGATGTATTTGGTAGGGACACAAAGAAGAATGATACTATACAAAAACTTGAAAGAACTGATCTGTGTTTGAACCGCTTTGAGCCACAAGACCCTCAAGTTAAGAAGTTCAAAAGGGTACATACTATGACTGCATGATGAAATCATGTTGTCCTCTGACAGAGGGACACACAGTTGCAACATGAAAACATGAATATAATTCCCAAAGCTATCCATCAAAACAATGGGGGGGCATATTAACTGTGTTACAAAAACTTTTAAGAATATTTTTGGGAATGTACTTAACTCTTTCCCCGCCATTGACACAGCACTTGCCCGCCATCCTAGTTTTCGCTGTTATGCGGTAGGGGGTGCTATTACGCACCTTCTGAAAGAGTACATAATCTCTAGATCAAAACAAAGGAAAAGAAGAAGCAGAAACAAGCGATAGAAGCATTGCTTACACACATGTAATCTAACATGACCATCAAACATTCAACAGCATATAAATCAAAACTGCCTAACAATACTGAATAAAATGTCAAACCCACGAAGAGATACAGGACTGTACAAGCTTTGGGGGTGTTGATGGATGCGATTTGAGTAAATCTCATACAGCAAAAAATTCTTAAGGCCATGGAAGTTTTGTGAAAATTATCAAAAATGCTGCCGCTGGCTGGCAGGAAAGAGTTAATGTCCAATGTGATTGTGGACATTAAGTAAAGTCAACTAAAACGTGTTGGTTAGAACATTTCGTTAGGTTTTACAGTGCAACAACTGGCTGTCTTGTGCCATTATTTCAAACATGTTCAAGGTCTTAAGATGAAAAGCTGATTTCTCCATCTTTCAGTCTCCATAGAGGAGGAGCAGGAGATTGCGGACTCTGTTCAGTGGGTATAATTGCGATCGATATGGAGAGCACCATTATTGTCTCGCATGTACTAGAGAATGATGGGAAATCAACTTTTCATTGAGCCCAGAGCATTTTATTTTGAAAATAAGACCAGACATTTTCTCCCAACTCCTTTGTGCTGTTTTGTGTTTTGGAGTTTCAGTTCTACAGTTTGGGCTGTACAGCAGCAGGCTGCCAAATGTGTCATGATCCCGGTTGGTATCTTACAAGTCAGATATAGCTTTAAGGTTTACTTGTTCTTTTCTGAATACAATGTTCTGCACTTGCCTATAGCGTTTCATTGGTCAAGGGTTGTATGTTTAAGAAATAAGGAATGATAGGCTGTGCCCTATTGTGAATATAGTTTTGACTAAAGGGATGCTAGGCGTGACACACAACCGAGTGCGTGCAACCTCTTCAGCTGTGATATTTTCATAATATATTTAAAACATGTCCACTCATGATGGGGGAGGAGAGAGAGTGATTCAGAGAGAGATTTGAAGATGACTGTAGAAAGAGCGATGGCTGAGAGACATTACAAAAGAGAAAATGTCAGAGGAATATCACTGAAAAAAAAGAAGGGTTATGATCAGGCAAGAGCTTAAGGACCTGCGTTAATATTGGAAAAGCTTTCCAGCGCTGGAGAGACCTGAGTGGGAAGACCTGAAAACAGATGCTGAGGTTGCATTGTTTCTGCTCCATATGTGAGTAACATTGGTTTTGCTGTGTTTCACAGAACCAAGATATGCTGTTGTTGTAATGTTAGCTATAGTAACAGGACAGTTTTGAGTGTCATTGTTTGTCTGGAGCTGGTGTACTGCTGCCAAATAAGTCAACTCTTCCTTATATATACTCTTGTGTACTGTATGCTCATTTTTTTTTTTTTTTCTTCCTTGTCATTCATTTGTCATCTTCACTTTATTTTTACATTTAAGCATTATTTTGCCTCACGTTAGCTATAATAAAGAGACATTCACTCTTGCATTGCATGTTCATGCATTTTGGGGGCGGAGCAATGAAGGGTGAGGCGTGTTTGTTTGGGTTGATTACAAATATCAACAGTGTTTCTCAGAAATCGCTTACTGTACTTTTAAAGGGTTAGTTCACCCAAAAATTAAAATAATGTCATTTATTACGAAGCAGTTTTGAAATTTCATTTTTGGGTGAACTAACCCTTTAAGGCAATCAACACAGCAACTTGTGTGCCCATGTCAATATGCATGTAAAATTCAACAGATAAATATGCAGAATGCACAAAAAGTTGAACAGATTACCCATTCGGTTATTCTTTGTGCCCTGCAAATGAAATATGGTAATGAACTGTATAACAATTCTCCCAATTTCCTATTTTGTGTATGATTTATATATGATCAGCTTTTTTTATATATATATATATATATATATATTACTGTATTTTTATCAAATAAATGCAGCCATTGTGAGCATAAGAGACTTTTTTTAAAAACATTAAAAGATCTTACCAATCCCAAACTTTTGAATGGTAGTGCATGTCTGTTTATATTGGGGAATGTGTTTCCTTCAAACTCTCCAGCCTTAAATTTGTGTACACCAGGATGACATTGCCCCGTTTGCATCTCTCTTTTGCTTTCCCCATGGTTAAGCTTCTTGTGCTGTAGTCGACGGTAATTCAAAGAAATGAACATCCTTTCCTTTTGTTGAGAAATGACTGGGCTGAGACATTTGTCCCTAGAGTGTTGCTGGGTTGTTAAGAGAGCCCACTGATCAAAACCCTACTGGTATTTCCATGTAATTTACAAGGGAAGCGCTCTATATAAGATATCATTTGTCTGTCTCTGGCTAACCTATTGCATGATCTGTGTGCTAGACTAAAAGGGCACATGATGCATGTGTTGTTAGTGTTTGTTTATATTTTATGAGTGTGTGAAATAGGGAAGACTCCTGAAAGGGAATTGGGTCTGGCATCCTAGAATCATTCTTCAGAACTCCTGTTTACTTCCACTTGACAGTTTTGATGTGTGAATAGTAGCGTGTCCCTTGGGTGTGTTGTGGCTTATCAGCTGAATTTGTCTCGCTTCTCTTCTCCTTGAATTGACTTCACTTCACTGATTTTGATTTTAGATTAAGTTTAACAGAAAGAAGTTATAGATCATATATTGATCTATCAAATATTGTTCATATATAAATAAAATTCACAAGTGCCAGCCTTTACATGTACTTTCTCTGGATTTCACACACATTCATAACTTATTATTATTATTATTATTATTGTAATCATTAGTCTTCATATTCTTCTACTTATGCTCTCGGATTTATGGCAGCCCTTATAACCGTATGGTAAAAAGATAGATGAACATTAGCCACAGCAATTTGGGAGTCTCTAACTCAATCCTTCTAACACCACCAACTGTCCAAAGTTTCACTCATGTTTATGTCAGTAACTTTTGAACCTAAGGGCTAGAAACAAAATATTTTTTCCTCTGATTCCTTGGCTTTAGATGATTTGATTGCACTCTATGATATTCTATGATATTTTTTCTGCCATTTTAAATTTTCTGAAAAACCTACTTTTTTGAACTCCTCTTAGACCATTGTCCGGTTCTCATAAAAATCGAACCAGGTCATCTTCAGATCATGCCAGCAAAAAACATTCAAGTTGATTAGTCAAAACATTCTTGAATAAATCATGAACAAATTCTACGAAGAGCATGCCAAAGTGGACATTAGACAATGGGGCCGTTTACACGACACCATTTTCAACTAAAAACTGAAATCTTTTTATGCATTTTGGCCATTCATTTACATGACAACAGCGTTTTTGGAGGCCTGAAAATGCAAACTTGAAAATGGGTTTCAAAGTGCAAGTTTTTGAAAACAATACCGTTATCGTCTCTGTGTAAACTACAAAAATGCAAATTTGTGAAAACAGTGATGCAATGTGCATGCGTATTACGTGTTCAGTCTATAGGCACGTAGTCTTTCAAAATGACATTGCCAAATACTGGCCTGGCATGCATAATACAACAATTTGACAATGTTGTCGTTTGTATGTGAAAAATGCAGAGGACAAACTTTTCCGTTTTTTAGTACATCATTGTTGTGTAAACGAACAATATATATCCAAAATGCTGTGCATGACCTGAGGGAACCTGCACAGTTTCAGCACAGTGTCACCTAATGGTCAGGAGATATGAAACATTTATATTTTTGCTTATAACTTCTGACCAGTTTGTCCAAAAATTGCGAGAATGTTCTTTTTAGATTCGATGTGGCATACTGATTTGAACACTACCCAATTTTACCCATATCAGTCATTTTGGGTGCATGTTTGGGCAATATTTTATGAACACATTATCATATCGTTACGAAACTCGGTAAGTATCATTGGCACCATGCCCTGAAGGTACTCAAAAAAATTCAAAAAATTCTAATAGCTTTTGATTAATTTTGCCTATTTTATTGAAACTGGTCTTGATATTCCATGAGCCATTCCTAAAACAATGACACATCAATAATGCCATTTTTGGTCAAATTTGCCAACCGCCATTTTGAATTTACTTTTTCAAAGTCCTCAACCATTTTTCGGATTCTTACCAAATTAAGTTCAAATCATCTTCAGACCATGTCCACAAAATTGTATTGATTTTTGTGCTTATATACCAAATCGTTAACACATTAACAAATTTAATGGCATGATGCCAAAATGACTCTGAGGCTGTATCTATGCGAGGCTTTGGCATATTGACACCAAACTTTGTGTGTTTCATTGTCACCACCCACTGACCCACATCAATTTGATCACAGTGTCACCTATTGGTCAAAAGAGATGAGCAATAAAATCGTATTACTAGTGATTGTATTTAAACATTTTCAGCCATTTTGACTAAAATCAAAATGTCTTTTATTTACTCATTGTTGCAGTTGGTCAGATACTTATTGCAAAAATCTAGAACTATAGTAACTTTTGCTCAAAAAATGTACACTGCTGATAAATAAATAAATAAATGAATAAATAAATAAAATGAGCACCAAATCAGCATATTAGAATGATTTCTGAAGGATCATGTGACACTGAATACTGGAGTAATGTTGTTATTCAGCTCTGCCATCAACAGGAAACAGTTACTTTAAAAAACAAAAAACAAACATTAAAATAGAAAAAAAAAATCACAATTTTACTGTTTTAATGCATTTTTGATACAAGACTCAAGACTGTAGTGCAAATAGATTCACTGTGTGCAAACAGTAATTCAAAATGATCTTTTACTGATAAAACATCCAACATCAGGGGTGGGACAAAATATCGATATGGCGATATATCGTCATCCTTCTCTGTGCAATACGAGAATCGTATCGCTGCATCAAATATCGATATTTTACTTAATAAAATAAACCGCTATAAATAGATTTCTCTGCTCAAAGCGTCGCTACTTCAAGGCGGCGCTCAACACATGAATGAGGGAAACGTGAACATAAGTTAACTTGCCTAAGAAAAAGAGGTTTTTAACAGGATGGCATACAGCAGTGTGAGTAAAATAGATGCCCCAGCCATGTTTAAGTTCAAAGTCTTGATGCACTTTTATACCATAGGTGTGACAAACGTAGACATCTTTGACGTTCTTCACCGAGCGCTTAGATATACACGGGAGCGTTTGAAAGCATATATTAGGAATCTGCTGATAGACGCCTGCTTTTGAACGCTCCCGTGTATATCTGTGTAAGCGCTCGGTAAAGAACGTCAAAGGGTCTGTTTGCACCTGGTCACTTCATGCATTTTCTCTGATCGGATAGCTATCCGATCGTGAAAAGACCATGTCTAATTGCCCTCCGTAACGCATTTGAGACGGATTTAAATCCGATCACTCAAACCACTTCAGGAGGGGGTCTGGGACGCATTCCAGACAAAACTGTCTATGCATCAGTCTAAATGCATCTGGTTGTTGAAACCACATATGTAAATGTTACTTCTCCCAAAAATACTAAAACTGAAATGTGTGAGAGCCAGATATGACAGTGCAGCATCACGCATCGCCGCAGATGAACAGCTGAGTATCTCTTCAGCAAGCTGACACGCAATCTGCCGCATATGAAAGTGAAAGTCGCAGACGCGTAACACACAATTACCTTCATTAAAAGTAAAGAGACCTTACCAGTGCTGTTGCTGCTCTCTCCTATTGCGGTCTTTGATTTTGAAATTAGCTGATGGTCAATAAAATGCACCTCATATTTGTTGCTTTCGGTGACGTAAACTCCATTAAATCTGCATATAGCACGGGAACCGAAGATTGGATTTATCCTTTTTGCGGATAAAGAGAGAGAACCTGCACTTAACCTTTTCACTGGAATTTTGTTTTCATAGTTAGACAGATATCGTGATGTATCATTATAGGAATGTCTAGCAATATATTGATTATCACAGAATCGCTAAATCGCGATATTATCGTTATTGTGAGCCATGTATCGTGATCATATCGTATCGTGAGGTACCCTGCGATTCCCACCCCTAATCATCATCACTTACTAATTGTACACAGTCTACGGTATGTGTGTATTTTCATGCATTTGTGACCACAAGCAGTATTTTGTTAATGCTATGTCATCCATTATGTCTAACTTTGAGATAATGGGGTCTGGAGTAGGATAATACTGCTACTTATGCTCTCAGGATCATCATAACTTGTTCATTATGGAGCTGTTTCCCGAACCAGCAGAGAGTGTTCATTATAAAAGAGGCAGTAGAGGAGCTGTCCAGTGCTGATTTAAGGACAAATCTTTCATCGTATAGTCCCGAGAAGCCCTATACGCATGAATAGTGCAGGGACAGTTCGGTTGTTTTATGTTATGAAAATAGAAACACTGAAAGCCATTATACAAGTTATATAACAAGTATATAACAAGTTAATTATTTTATGACATTGGCTTTGCAACACCTGTCAAATATATTAATGTAATATAAATAAAGACATTAATACATGTGGATTTATATAAAAAAAAACTCATTCAGTTCAGACATGTTTAACTTGTGTTTCATGTCAAAATGGAAACTTGCTTATCTTAGTAGACTAAATAAATCACCATTTTTCACTTTTTTTTTTTTTACTGTTAAACTCAAAAGAGATATTTATTCTATATATTATATTATAATATAATAACTAATTTTAAAGTGAAATAAGACTGGGACATTGTATCCTTGACAGATTTCATGATTTACCCTTTTTTTGTCATTGAACAATATAAGGTTTAATGTGTGATGTCAGTAGCAAGCCTTTCTAGAACATTTACAGGATAGAGAAGAAATATAACATTGCAGAAAGAGAGGTTGAGAGTTCAGTGTTTCGGCTATCACTAACTTCATTGGCAGCTGCTATGTGGCTTTGGAGCATCTGCATGTGTAGCTGACCTCTGATGTGCACCATTAGTGATGCATTTCTAAGGGTGGGCGACTGGCTCCACTTAAGAGTGGTTCATCTGTCTCCTCATAGCCTCTCGCTACACTGGTGAATAATTAAACTTCTGGCTCAGTCAGCTGGCTAATTAAATCCACCGTTGTATACGGGATGAGGCGAGGCGTCTGCCGCAGCCTCGGAGGAGGGAGCTGGAACTACGAAGGAGGGATGGGGAATGATAAACAACACCCTAATTAATCTGTTCACTTATTTGAATATTGCACATCTGGCCGGCATGGACGTAAGCTGTTGCTAAACCTTGCCTTAATATCGCCATAGCCTGTGTTTATGTGTATGCAGTTCTGCTGACAGGAAACTGGCATGTGTAATCAAGTGGGAAACTTGTTGAGTGTGACTGAATGTGGCGATAATAGTTTCCAATCAGTGGAAGACCATACTTCAAGATTTCAGTAGTACCCTGCTGAGTTAAACATGCCTGATATGCACTTCACAACACACACGCACACACACACACACACACACACACACACACACACACACACACACACACAAAAATGCTATTTAGCTCTTCTAATTTGACATTCAAACAACAACATAAACACTCAATTTAATGACATACCTGCATGCTCTTGGAAATTATTAATAGACGTTAACCTTGCTATACTGCTAAATATACACAAACATACAAAACTACTTATGAAGTGTATCTAAAGATTTGATAGAATCCAAAATGAATACAACCAGCACTCTAAAATTAAGATTCCAGATAGAAACTAAAATGGTTTTAGAGACTAAAGACAGAGGAGAACAAGTTTGTCAGTCCTGTATTTGAGTGCTTAATACTGTTAATACTTAATACTTAATACTTTGAGTGCACCTGTACATTTTCAGGTTTCACAATCATATTCTCGGAAAACCCACGCTGTGTGAATGGAACCAGTGTGAGAGAGGCGCTCTGCCCTGCGCAAATGCATGTCTACCGTGTGTTGTGGGTTTTCATGTGTGGTTTCTCGACAAAGATTTGAGCTTAGTGTCATCTGAAGTTTTTAGATGCAGTCACTGTTCTTCGGAGCTGCTCCGTCAGTTTTGTGTTCTATGCGCTACTCAAATGCTCACTCGCAACCCACTTTTAAAAGTTGCTGTCGGTTAATGAAGATTTGTTGAATGAACGGCTTGATTGAACTATGGTCATTTAAGTTCCCTTTTGCATGGGAACTCGCACTGCGTCTCACAAGACGCTAGGGGGAACGCCTTACCGTGACCAGTCTCTGAAGTAAATATGCAAACACGACAATCATATTGGCCAGCGACAGCTTGTAATGTCATCACTAGTGCGACTGCGAGTATAAAGGGGAGCCTGAGAAATATGTCATCCACTATTTCGTCTGAAGGAGACGTAACAGGTAACCCTAAGCATGGCAGCGAGACACAGTGTCTCGTTCCCCTTCTCAGGGAACCATGGTTACATTTGTAACCTGAGCTGTTTTATGGACATCGCCATCTTTGATATTTCTTTGGTCACTGTCGCTATAAGGGGATACGAGGTTGACTACTGTTGCACGTTTATACAGACAAGAAGGCCTATTCAAGACTCTACTGTAAGTTGCTGTGTGAACGGGACATTTCGAGACTCGCAAGTGTAAGTAAATGTGGTTCTCGATCCCAAAAACTGTAGTGTTAACGTAGCCATGGACTTTTTACTGTATCTTCTAACTGAAAGAAAGAAAGAGCATTGTGTCATTAACCTATCATGCTTGGACTCTTTCATTTAGCCTCTCTCAATATACTGTATTCCTTGTAGCAAATTTCTCTTCCAAGCTTTCTAAAAACAGCCTCATCAGGGAACATCTTCCCACACGTCACTATGCCATGCAAATGTCATTATTTCCATGACTATTTTTGATCCATGCTTTAACATTAAGAACTTGCAGTAAATCACTCATATTGTCATTTTCGCCCACAGCCAAATCACAGCGGCGGACATGTTCTGGCTGTAAACAACATTAGCTAGTGTCAAATTAGCAAAGCCTAGAGCTTAAGACTTAAAACTGGTGTATTTGTTAGTTCATACTGTTTTGTAAGCTCCAGCACTACGTCTTATTAGTATTCCTTCTCTCCTCAACTCCCTGGATGGAGCATTTGTAAAATAATCTCTATTAGGCAAAGCAGAACAGAGAAGTTGGGTATTTTTTGACACAAATAGAGTTATTACATGCTTTTAATGCAACCTAATCAGGTAATAACACCACTCAGGAGGGGTACAGCTCTCCAGTCATATTTCTTTATGTAGTTCTGTGGTTCTTTAGCTGGATAAATGGCCCTAACAGGACTTTCAGCTGGCTACAGATCTGTCACAGCTGGGAAACTGGCGGAGGCCAAAGGTGTTTGTGCTGGAGGGGTTCTAATTAATACCTTTTCGTCTTTTCTACAAAGTCAGCCAGTGATTTGTTTATATAATTTTACTGCCATCAGGTCTCTTTCTGTCTGTTTATCAAAGCTGTTTCAGGTCACCACTACCTGTCACCAGCACTTTCATGTTCTTTATTACGCCCGCTGTGACCATTTACACTCGTCTTTGACAACCTGCCAAAAACACACATAAGCACACGCTCATTCAGGCAACTCATTGATATTTTTCTTTTGTACACGTTCTGATTTTAAGAAGTCAATTTCATTCTGCAAATGGAGCCTGGATAATTTTCTCTTGCATGACTCAGTTAATTTTGCCTTTGTTTCTCATTGAACCCCTATAAATCACCCTGACCAGCAACCGAAAAGACAAAAGACGCCTGGGCAAAGGAGCAGAACATTAAACACAATATTTTATTAAAGCAAATTTTTCATCTACAGTCACTCAGTTAAAGAAAGGTCTTTATTCTCAATTTCTCACTGCCGATCAATGTGGAGCAGAACTCTGGCCCCTTTCTGAAATCCCCATCATTGTATAATGTCACAGAAATCTAACCAAGGAGGCATATTACCTATTGATTTTATTTCTCTTCCAAGAAGGGGAGAAAAAGACACACTTAAAAAAAAAAAAAAAAAAAAAAATATATATATATATACACACACACTACACTACATCTAAAATTTGAACGAGAAACCATATAACCTCCACAGTGTTATTTTATTTCCCAATTATTAGTGGAAAGGTTGTCCATCATGATCACAGAGTGAGGCTAAATCTTTCACTTTGCCCAAAACCAAAAACTTTTAATTAAATATACCTTAAACTCTCCCATGGCTGTGTATTCACTATGAATACTGTGGTCACATGTTTAAAAAGACCATCCCATTCCTGTTTCCGCTATACAGCTGCTTTACACAGACATATGAAGGATGTGTGCCATTCTTTATGAAATCATTCTTTGAATTCACTTTTTTGTTCTGTCCTTCTTTAACAGTGTATTTTCTTGACCTTTTCTTTTTAGCTCTTTTACAATTCTGACATTCTTTGTGACCTTTGAGTGGTTTGATATATACAAAAGTATTACAGCTTTGATAGAATGAATTCTATGAAACATTTTAACAAGGCATTGACGTAATTTTTTGACAATCCATAATTTTACTGTTATACAGTAGGGGGCGCTATTACGCATCATCTGACTGAGTACAGAATCTCCGGAACAAAACAAGAGAAGAAGCAGAAGCAGAAACAAACAATAAAAGCATTGCTTCATTGAAACATTAAGCTGCTTATAAATAAAAACTGCCTAACATTACCAAATGAAATGTCGACCCAGGAAGAGGTACAGGACTGTGAAGCTTTGGGGGTGTTGATGGACTCGATCTACTTCATCGATGTTTTGATCATTGTTATGAATCTGATCCGGATGTAGTCTTCGACACAATTTTCTCGGCTTTTGGTTCAAAATGTTGCTTTTTTTTTTTTTTTTTTTAAATGAAACTTACCCACATTCAAGTTTTGATAAAACAAAGAAAGCATGAAGCTAGAATAAAGTGTTTATTTGTTTATTTTTAACATTTGGCTGACAAGCTTCCAAGAGGGGGTTTGTGCAGCAGTGGCTTAGAAGAACTAATTTTGGTTCCCCAAATAAACTTTTAATGAATAGTTCTTAAAATAACTTTTTTTTTTTTTTTTTGAAGAATGTGAAGAATGTTTCAATAATCTAAAGAACCTTTTTTCCACTATAAAGAACCTTTTGTGTAATGGAAATGTTCCATGGATGTTATAGATCATTTATGGAGCCATACTACATTTCCCACGGGGCTGTTGAATGCTTTAATCTGATTGGTTGATGATCATTATAGGGTGTGCAATCATTTTCAGGGAAACGCAGAGCTTAAATAATAGTTAAAGTTAAATAATATTTACAGCTAATTAAGAATGTTAATCGATAACACTCAGATTTATGTTTATCATAATGTTTATGTATCTAGGCTACTTTATTCTATAAACTTAGAGCTGAAAACGATGCAGTAAGCAGCCAGTTAAAATTGTTTTACTCTTAATAGGCTACTGTTTTATACATACTCTAAATGATTTATTTTTGTAGGTAACTGTGACTTTTTAACTGTCTGACTGTTTGTCAACACATACCCCAAGAAACTAGAACAGCATATTAACTTGAAGACAATTAACTAATAAGACAAATTTTGTGGAACCTGTGGTCTGGTTTTAAATGTAATTTGAATTGAGTTCAGAAGGCTGGATTTCTGTAGTGATGAATCTTTGAAGCTGTTTTGTTCACGATATTTCTTCACTATTTACTTGCCAGATGCCTGGTAATTTAGTTTATGTGTGCTTATGTGTGTGTTTGAGAGAGACAGAGAAGTGCAGAGAGACTGTGATCATAAAATAAATAAATACAAATTTTTCATTGATCAGCAGTGCTGCTGTGGATTCTGGGTAGTCCTGCTGTGAAACATCACATCACTGACAACAGTTCTGGTCGCCGTCAATCATTTCCCAGTGGGATGTGATCTGGGTTTATAAAGGCATCAAATATTTAAATTGATTCATGTGACGTAGTCACAGTGTTGCTATGTACATGAAACAGATGCTATATTAAAAATTCCCCAAGGAATAATTGTTTTTATGTCTGGTGCAAACAATGGTAACAGATTGTCATCTGACTTAATTATGATTTTCTTTTTTTTTTTTTAATCTTTTTTTTCCTTCTTTGGTGAATGGTTTTCCACAATCATCTAATGACAGAATGTATTAATACAACTAATTGAATATGAGACCTTGTCTTTGACGTAGTAAAGACTGAAATGCGTCAAGCGACAATGTTCGTCAACAATAGCTGACTTTTGATTTTTAGAAATTAATGTCTTTGATGGCATCCTAGAGATCTGAACAACAAAAGCAACAAAAGCAAAAAGTAATTTTTTCCTCTCATAAGGAAACTTTAGTGCTGTTTAAATCTCCTCTTATATTAATATCACTGTATGAGTGATAGAATTTAACAATATATAATCTAGTGAATTAAATACTGAATAAATAAATGAAAAGCACTTTTTATGTTTTTATATATTTTATATGGAACTTAAATTGTACGTTTGCCGATTTTCAACCCGCTTTGTATTGTTACAGTGTATGTAAATGAACAATGATTACTCTTTCTCTGTGTTTTTGGGGCCTGTACCATGAAGCTGGATTCACTGGCTAGCCAGGTACGTTTCAGATTAGTTTGCGCCAATCCTGGGTTTTAGGTACCATGAAAGTGACTTGGCTTTTAGCGGTGTTCATCACCATAGTAACTTACGCTCCACAGCTAACCTGCTCCGGGGCAGGTTATGTTCTGGATAAGAGATCTCAAACCGACATTGGACCAATCAGATGTGAGCAAAGTGATACTGACACGCAATAAAGTCACGCCCCCAGTTTCACTTCCTCCAAATTAAAGGTCACTATATAGTAAAAACAAATATTTAAAGATGAAATTGTCTGGCTTTAATGATAATTAGAATTATTTTATGATTTATATAATTATTATGTGATCTATATTACTATTAATCCATTACACACAAGCAATTTTAGTTTAACAGTTATTATTAAGCATTTAATTTAAATGAATATTAATATATACAGATCATATGTAATATAAATAAGCTGTTGAATCAATAGATAACTCTTTAAAAATTACTACGTGACCTTACATGTTTGAGTCTCTATTGCTATATATTATCAAGCAACTATATAAACTAACTTTTAGTCTAGCAAGATCATTTCTTTTATTTTTCCTCTTTCATGGACAAGTATTTTCTTTAGTGTAAATGCGTTTAAATTCTTCATTTTCTTCAATCTCTTAACCTTCAGCAAAACAGTTTTGAATCACGTTGGCTCTCTCGCGAGAAGTGAATCAGAGTTTCTCTCTGTTGCAAGGCATGTGATTGGCTGTTCACCACTGATGTCACGCATTCATGTGCACGCGCTCCACAAACTCAGGATCAAAGCCTGAGTTGACAGAGAAAGTTGATGATCAGCATCATGGTACCAACAAAGCTGGATTGGAGTGGTTTGGTTTTGTCAACTCGAAACTAATCCTATAACCCTGAGTTTGTTCAACTACCATCAAGGTACAGGCACCTGGACTGAGAAGTTCACATTTATTTGTCAGCAAAAGGACTTTTGACAGCTTCAGGGCTTTCGTGAAACCTGCAGATTGTACTTCCACATTTTTGTATCTCTCATAGACAGTTGGACAGACAGACAGACAGACAGTTGATTATTAGTAGAACAGCTATTGTAAGGGTATGCTATCACTGAAAATTGTATCATACTTTGTCTACTCTTTAAACAGCATTATGGTAAAAAATGAACACTATGGCAATGGTTTTCTTACTTGTACGTCACAATGTTTTGCTTTGGGGGGTTGGGAGTAACTGACAGAACTGCAGTTGTCTTTCAGTTTGAAATGTTGACTACAAACACTGATGATTTTCAGATTTTCTCTCCATATTTACAATTCTTTGCAGCCTTTAGCCAATGCCTACAGTGACTGGAATCCAAAAGTAACACCATCATGACTAAAAGTTTGCTAAGAAGTATTTCCTACTCAAGCTAAGCAGTATTTGAATCTGATCAAGCCTATCCAATAGGATCAGACTGGTGGGAGTGGCCTTGGATGGCAACATGCCCAGTGCATTATGGGTGCTGAAGTTTTCCTTCCTATTTGGCAAAAGGGAAGACAGCAACCCCTTTTT
Source organism: Ctenopharyngodon idella (assembly GCF_019924925.1). NCBI lineage: Eukaryota > Metazoa > Chordata > Actinopteri > Cypriniformes > Xenocyprididae > Ctenopharyngodon > Ctenopharyngodon idella. The sequence goes on along the minus strand of NC_067236.1, from coordinate 13,505,766 downwards.
CTTGTTGTCTCTAGTCAGGTAGGGCTGATTTAAAAAAAAAAAAAAAAAAAAAAAAGACCTTTCTACTGCAGCCAAGTTTTATTGAAGCTGTGAATTCCCCCTCTAATAGACACAAACCAGACGAAAAAAAAATACAACAGCTGCTTTACAATATGTAACACATAAGTTATAATCAAAACACAATTTATTTAAACAGACATATTATAAAGTGACTCCACCTTAACTTGTGGATATGAAAGAGACAATATGAGAGTGTGTAGTCTTGACATATTTCAACAAAAAGGATTTTTGGAGCTGCCCAGTGTAACCTCTATGCTGTACTTTGTTCTTCTCAGTGTGGCTTTTTTGTGGTATCACAGAGCTGAGTGCAGATCAAAGTTCCTGGTGTCAGTAGAGGAAATGTGAAAAAGAAAAGAAAGAATGAATCAAACAAACAGGTGCTCATGTTGCAGAGAGAGCACTTCGTTGTCTTATTAGACTAATGAGCAACGCCAGATGCGTTGCCTTTCACCAGTCATGTTCATTTACTGCTTGGCTGATAAGATCTTTAGAAACCCATGTCATTTGATCTTGCATTGATTTATTTGCTACATCATATTTATTTTTGCTGACTGCAATCTTGAGTCCTGCCAATTGCTGACCGTTACATTAACATAGTCATTTTTTTTTCTTTTTTCTGGCAGTTTAGTTCAAAGACTTGGCTGGTTAACATGGGTAGTGAGCCCCTGCTGGTAGATGCTGTAACTACACCATTATGGCTAAATAAAAAAAAATTCTATTTTCATGATTGTTCCAGTTCTAAAATTACCTGATATTTCCAGGTTTCCACTGTGGGAATCTTTAATAATGAATGAATGAAAACGAAGAATGAAAAATGCTTAATGTTGGCACAATTTAATAATATGTGGTATATAAGCAAATGCCAGCAGTTTAATGCTTTGAAAGTTTTGAAAAGTAAAAAATAAAGAGATAAACAAATTGTCTTTGTAAAAAGGTAGGGACATTAAAATTGTTTACTGCTTTAGCTACCTGCTGTTCTCCAGGATTTTCTTGAAGAAAGTGACTAAGTTGGTATTCAGTAGAGTAAATGTTTCCGTTGTTCGAATTTCTAAGGGTACAGAATGTTTTCCTCCTGCTGTGAAGCCAACACTTAAGAAGCTGAAGCTGCTGTTTGTGATGTTGTCAAGAGCAATAGTGGTAAATCGTTTAGTCTCTAACCTGTGATAAATATGAATTTGTCACTAAGATGTGTTGAAAAGTATAGTTGCAGACCAGGTTCTATAACCATCATCATTTGAACTTTAAAGTGCTCAGCTCACAAAGTGAATAGCTTTTGCAAACACTTTGCATTTCTTTTTCCATGTCATATACAGAAATGTTTACCCTTTTACTGTAAAAAAAAAAAAAGGGTCACCCTCCAGATACATGAATTGGCTGTCCTCCTCAGTTTTAGAGCTGTTTTATGTTAACAGAGTAAAAAAAAGTGTGTCTAAGTAAGTGTGTGTGGGCTGCAGGGAAAAAAAAAAAAAAGGTGCTAGAATTACCGCTGTTCAGGGTGGTAGATTGTCTTGAGAGTATTTTGAATCATGCAAATGGGTCATGGGCTTTGACCATGCTGTTTTTATACAGCAGCTTTAGGCTCCTCAACTTCACTGACAGTGTTTCACTTCATCCCCTTCTTTGAATTTTGCATGTTTCTCACTTCTTGCACTTCATTTGGTTAACCTCCCAGAAGTCAATAAAAAGTAAATGTAGATCTATGCACAATCTGCTCTCTGTTTGTACCACTTTTGTGGGTTTAAACTAGTTACTGGTTAAAAGATGTGAGCAGGGTTTTCAAAATCACTACGTACAATGTTTCTAAACATTAACTTAGTATCTCTAATGTATGTTTCCCAAAAGCACAATTATGTAAGTAGTACAAAGCATTTGTAAATTGCACAAGTCTCAGTCTCGTCATTTCATTATAGTTTACAAAGAAGAAAGTCAAACTCAATAGCTTTGGAATAAAAACAAATAAACAAATAAAAGTTAGAATAATATGAACACACTTCAGTATATCATGACAACATACAGTGTAATTTAAGATTATCTTTAGAGCATTTTGCAATATTATTGGAAATGTTTTTGACCTGAAATTTGCTGAACATTTGCACTTTGATCCCAAGAAAATTCTTAAAGATTAATAAACATTTTGTTTTAAAAGACATGATTTTGTAATTAATAAGAATAAGGAGAAAAGTGTACATATATATTTATTTATTTATTTATTTATTTATTTAGTCAAACAGTGGATCAAATGGTGCAGATGATTTCTGATGCTGAAACCTAAGGCCCCGTTTACACTAGTGCGTTTTCATTTTAAAACGCATAAGTTTTGCTACAGTTACACCTGTTGTTTACACTAAGCCAGCATTTGCGAACCTCGAAAACAGAGACTTTTGAAAACGCTGCAAACCCAGTTTTAGTTGGGGTTGTGTTTCAGTATAAACGGACCAAAACAGAGACTTTTGAAAATGATGGCATGGCTGCCCACGTTCGCTCTGCATATCCTTGATGACCGTGTAAACAATAACATTGACACTGAACTGCAATCTTTGCTGGCTTTGTCATTTTTAGCAGCCATTGTGCAGTTAAACTGCATTTTTTTAATATTGCAGCTGCCTACATGCGCAAGAGGCAACTGTTTACACTTGTACGCGCATGGCCAGTGTGCATGAATGGTCATGTGACATGCATTTTCGGCCGTGTAGTATAGATGGAGATCGTTTCTGAAATACTACTTTAAAACAGAAACACACTAGTGTAAACGGCGTCTAAATTGTACATTTTCTAGAACATGTTTCTGAACCTAAATGCACTTATGTACCCTATGTACTCTGTACCATTAAGTGATTTAAAGGCCCAATGAAGTGCCTTTAAACATGTAGCATTATTCAATGGGCTAGACATACTGTATTGAACAGCTCCTCCCCCTTTTTTTTTTTTAAATAGCTAATAATGTTTTGTTTATATTGTGCTTGGCAAAGCCATAATTTCCTCCTAATCTCTAACCGTTTCTCCTAATCTCCTCCATAACGCTTTAAAATATAGCATTCTGTGCAGAATTCAAATGGGTCCGATACGTTTTCTGGTTTTCTGTGCCAACTCGTGCATATGATCTGCTCTATGCTATCGTGTCTCTGGACCGGAGCAGACTGTGTGCGCTCTGTGATGGTTTGTGTCTGGTAATGTGAATCCTGACTTCATTCACCCCAATGGAAAGCATATTTAAACTGTCTGAATCATTCCCTATCCACTATATAGTTCACTATGTGCCATTCACCACGTAGAAAAGAGTAAATGTGTGAACAAGTGACTGATTTTAGCTGCAGCTTCAGCGTCCATTTATAGTGAGGGGGTGGGACGCTTCAGATTCTAGAAAGATTCTAGAAAGACTAACACATTCATACTAAAAGCCAAAAAACGTCAATTTTGATTTCATGGGGACTTTAAATTGGTGTTTGTCTTCACATAATGAATCAAAGCTACATGTCACTTCACTGCTGTCTTTTACTGAACATTTATTTAGATTTGCAAGGCAGTCATGAGTGCACGTATAAATTTAAAAAAAGAAAAGCATTCAACTGCATCATACATGCCCTCCATACTCCAGATGTGTGCACTGAACTGAGACTGATTCACCCCTGCGGGTGTGTGAGCCAAGCCATCAAGTCCCAACGAAATTCCCTGTGGAAATAAAGACGTTCATTGAGCAGTTTTTCTTAAATATCCATGTATATTTAGCTAATGACCACAGAATTTTTTTTTTTCTTTCATACAAGCATTTAATTATCACACAGTATATATCATTTTGCAAGTTCCCAGTTTCTTGGCGAGCAATATAGCATTCCACTGTACCACCCGTGGAACAAATACCATTCAAAAAAGAGATTAAGAGAGGGTTGAGATTCGCATTATAATTGAAAAATTAAAGAACCCCTGAAAGCTTTTACACTATAACTGTTTAGACTTACAGTGTGTCTTCAATCAGCTCCCTAGTTCTGTAGTTCCTCGTTCCACTGACCTGGAACATTTAAACCTGAGAAATTCCTAGAATGCACAACAAAAAAAAACATTGAATATGGTCTTATTGTTTTATTGAATATTTTCTAAAAATTTTAAAAATTTGTTTTCTTGATGCATCGATTACTAATCCTGATGATGTATATGCATCGATCTAGAAACATGGATTTTTGAATCGTGAATCATTTGTTTTGGTCAGTAATCAATTTATAATGCTAAGAATTGAAAGAAACACAATTCAATAGCGATTCAATGCTTTAGAATATAATAAATAGAATAGAATAGAATATATAATAAACATTAAATTATTACATGTGCAAATTAATGGCGGCATCATTCGCGCCCTCACAGATTTCCCTCGTAGACAGTTTAATATATATTCGTGTAGTTGTCAAAATTATTGTACTGTGAGTGTTTTATAGTGGATGCTTGGCAAAAAGAAAGTTTTGGAGAAGTTTGTGAGGATCTGTGATGTTTATGTGCAGTGGCATCTGATGCTTAAAACATAGACACGATTGCTTGTTCTGACAGAGGAACTGTTCACTGATGACATCGACCCACCTTCAGATTGATGAGTTTCCACACATTCAGAATGTTTGTATTTTGGTTTGTTTAATAATTCTGAATGGATCCGTATAGTAGCTATATGCAGTCCTTTGACTCCCTGTGGTCTTGTTTGGTATGGCAGGTTGACTTGTGCATATTTGTTTAAGGATACTGTATATCTGAGCAGAGTAAGTACTTGTAAGTTGTAAAGAATGTCTGCAGTGACATTTTTGCAAAATGTTTTTGTAGAAGTTATTCGGAGAGGAGGGGGCCTTGGAATAAAAAAAAAAAAAAAAAAAAATTGTTGAGAACTAGTTAAACTAGATCTCCTACACTGTTGCTGCGGATGATTTTTGCTGCTGCTGAGTAAATATGGACTTGCTACTGCTAAGATACACAGACACACTGCTGTGAGCAAGTTAGACATGCTGCATAAATAGACATACATAAATCCCATAGCAGATATAGGCAGGTGGAGCTGGGGGAGGTGGGGGATTTCAGAGGAACTCTGATAGCGCTGCAGGACTATCTTACAGCAACAATGAACCAGACTATATATATGTTGTGCAAGTGATCTCATTAATCTCATCAATAACACTCCCTTTTTCAATGCCCAAAAAGCTACTAAAAACAGATTTAAAACAGTTCATGTGACTACAGTGTTTCAACCTTAATATTATAAAGCGACGAGAATACTTTTTGTGCGCCAAAAATAACAAAATAGCGACTTTATTCCACAATATCTAGTGATGGGCGATTTCAAAACACTGCTTAATGAAGCTTCGATTCTTTACGAATCATAGGTTTTGAATTCGGAGCGCGTATCAAACTGCCAAAGTCACGTGAACTATTGAAGTTTCAAAATACTTATGACGTAACAAAGCCTCGTTTACTGAAATCATGTGATTTTGGCGCTCTGAACCACTGATTAAATTACATAATTTTCATTTTTGGGTGAACTAACCCTTTAAGAAAGTTAAATAAGCAGTGTTTAATATGTTTTAGCAATTAAGGTTTGTACTTTCAGAAAATTGCTACTCGGGTTTATTCACCAACCACAGCTGCTGGGCAAAATTTGATCCATACACTTCTTCAAAGCACACAACACTAAAGAATTTCAAGTAAGACATGGCAAATCAGTGGTGAGTCAGTGAGCAGAAGTGTTTGGTTTTGTAACACTTTCAGCAAAAGGCTATAGTGGTATTCGAAAGTTCAGGAAGCCATAGTCAAATTACATGCTCAGTTGGTTTTCTAAGTGTAGAGAAGTTAGCACAACCCCTGCTGCGACCATATTTGAACATGATACATTTCATTGAATTTTAATGCATAGTATAAAAAAAAAAAAAAACTGTTTAATAATACACTTTTTAACAGAAATTAAAACCTCAAGTACCCTGTAGTCAGTTACAGAAACATGCTCTCTATTATTACTTACCTCTTCTTAAGATATGCCTAAAGAATTTCAACAACCTGGGGACTGTGAAAACCATTCGCCCTTAATCTTTAATTCATTCAAGCATTAAAAGAGTATTTTTTATTTTTTTTTTTTTTTAACCAGATTTAGGAAGAAGAAAGTTAATATGTAATTGTTTTATACATATATGTTAAATAATAAGGGATAGTTGACAAAAAATTCCCTGCTGTTTATTATTATTATTTATGATGCACAAATGGATACAAATGGAATGTACTGAATTTTAAATATCTAGAGCAATATTTTAAGTTTAGAGTGCATAAGTAAATGATGCCTAACAGTTTCTCTCAATTTCACTAGAACAAACCAAACCCCAAAAATATGATGCTATAACAACTCCTTGCTGGATACAGATAACTGTGAATAATGAAAATGCTACATTCCAGGACATTTTCCCTCAGTTTTTTTCACTGATGCTGTTTTCATTCCTTTTCTATCAAAAGAAGGTCTCTTTTGTCTTTTTTTTTTTTTTCTCCATGTTCTGGCCCTGTGGAAAATTTCCTGATTGAGAGAGCTGAATGAGGCTGTTGAGAGGGAGGACTCTAAATCAAAGCCCACAGACAGAGCTTTGATTTTTCTCCTCTCTTTCATTATTTATTTCGTTTTCCTCTGGTGTGTTGTCATTTTCCCCCCCTCACTCATCTATTTTGGCTCTACATGGGCTCAGTGTCTTCTGCCTGGGCCACGGATCTGCGAATTTCACTTTCACACATACTCATACGATCCAGATACCTGCCGACTCTGTGAGAAGTATACAGAGACAGTATGAAGAAGAAACAGGCCACTTATTTAAAAATGTATGGGAGAGATTGCATATTGAAAGGAAGTCTTGGTATTTCAATTTAAAAAAAAAATAAAAATTGCCAAATCCTTGCTAGAAATCAGTTGATATATTAAAGATATCTTGTTTATCTTTATATCTTGCTAGACCAACCTGAAAAACCTGATTTGAGCTAAAGAAATTATTTATTGGGTATTTGTCATAAGTTGCATAAATAAATGTTATAATTCAATTAAATAAATGTAATTGTACCGCACTACTTTATCTCTGCGTCTGATTTAAAGCGGACAGAATGCTAGCTCTAACGAGTCGTAGCTGATGAAAATAACCATCCTTTTAACCTTTCCAGTTAAATTTAGCGCTGTAACTCAAGCATGACTGTTTTGGTCTTTCTGCATTCAAGAAGACTGTATGTGGTTGCACAGAAATAAGCTGCCTGGAGGTGTTACCAAGATGACCGCTGATTGCTCTAAAATGTACTTTGGAAGTGCCCTCTGGAAAGAAATCAAAAACAAGGTATCTTTAATATCTCAGTTGTTTCTCCTGAGATGAAATGGAGAGCAAATGGAGCCTTATTCCACCATCTAACGTGTTTCTCCCGAGAAAATGCCCCCAGTTTCAAAAATCTCACAATAACTCAAACATTGGTGTGTGTGTGTGTGTACAGTATCTCACACTCCTCACATTTTTGTAAATATTTTATTATATCTTTTCATGTGACAACACTGAAGAAATGACACTTTGCTACAATGTAAAGTAGTGAGTTTACAGCTTGTATAACAGTGTAAATTTGCTGTCCCCTCAAAATAACTCAACACACAGCCATTAATGTCTAAACCGCTGGCCACAAAAGTGAGTACACCCCTAAGTGAAAATTAGATTTAAACAATAAGACTAAACGTGTTGAGCTACATAACAATAAATAGTTTTCTGTCTATAAATATATCAAAACAGTTGTTCCCTTGTCTATTAAAACATAATACATTAAAGCGTCTTTGGTGTTTCCATGGTTTCTACAAAATAAAACGGGAAACCGAGGCTGATGCAGATATGACGCAATTGACAGGCGACTCCTCACACGTCCCGGAGCCTTGGTTAAAACTGCAATTTTCTCAAGATTTACAAATAGTTGGAAACATTTGGGATATTGTAAGTACTCAAGTGAACAAAATATATAACACTGACCCAGTGGTTTTTGGATATTTTATTGCAAAATTCTTACATATTGCACCTTTAACATGAACTCAAACATTTTGCATTTGATTTTTTTTCAAGACCACATTATCAGAGATAAGCTATTTTTTTGTGTTTGTATTTTGGGTCACGCTTTAGATTAGGGTCCAGTTCTCTAACAATTATGTTAGTTCTCTACGATATGAACTAACCATTAACTACGACTTTTGCCTCAAACTCCTGATTACTGCTTATTAATAATTAGTAAAGTAGTTGTTAAGTTTAGGTACTGGGTATGATTTAAGGGATGTAAAATGTGGTCATGCAGAATAAGGCATTAATATGTGCTTTATAAGTACTAATAAACAGCCAATATTCTAGTATTAAGAAACTAGTTAATAGTGAGAACTGGACACTAAACTAATTAGTTAATAGTAAGAAATGGATGCTAAACTAAAGTGGGTAGCACTTTATTTTAGGGTCTTTTAACTAGTTGCTTATTAGCATGCATATTAATAGAATATTGGCTATTTATTAGTACTTACTAAGCACATATTAATGCCTTTTTCTGCATGACCTTATTCTACATTCTTAATCCTACCCAATACCTAAACTTAACAACTACCTTACTAACTGTTATTAAGCAGTAAATTAGGAGTTTATGTGTTCCCTATACTAAAGTGTTACCCTAAAGTGTTACTGTATTGTGTTATTTTGTTTTTGTCAACATTTGACAAACATTTGACATACTATACAAAACTACTATACAAGAAAAAAAGAAAAAGAAAAAAAAGGTTGGTACAATGTACTTTCTGTGTTCATGTTGTATTGCAAATCACTTTTGCTGCCATTGAGGTGGGATACGGAAACAATTTTAAGTAAAAGTATGAGTCAAAGACTCATTAAACACAGCTGAGAACTTACTTTCAAAATCTATAAAAGTGAACAAAGTGATACAATGAACTTTTGTACACAATGAAACTTGAAAGAAATATTTTGAAGTTTCTTGCTCTCTGACATAAATATATCTTTCACTTTGTTTATTTTTCCAGGGCGTTTTCTTACAGTGAATGGCTCGGCTCTGACGGGACCTTGGGTTCTGAGCCCCTGGTTGCGTGCCACCCATCGGCCCTGTGGTCTGGATGTCACAGTGTTTTTGCACCCCAGGCAGAGTGGACGTTACACCGTCTGGCTCATCGAGAGGGACAAGCCACCACTTGCTCTCCTCACCACCGAGCACCCTCATGTCATTGGGTGAGTTTGCCAAAGGCAACATTCTCGTATTCATAGAAGTAGATGTTACTCAACTCTTGGACCTCGTGACACAGAATATGATTTACACAACACTGCACGGCCGAGACCTTTTGCATTGATTTTATCAGTATGTATGTTGCCTGGGATCTAATGTATATCTAGTTGTATTTTTCAGCATAATATTTTGTTTGATTAGCAACACCTCCAGTATTCTGCTGAGGCTAACACTCTTTAGATTTGTCTTTGTGTCCTTGAGATTCTCTTCTAGTCCCCAGCAACTTCTTGTTTGTGGGATTTGCCTCTGCAGAGGAACTCTGCGTCTTACAAGACTGGGCGGCATATGAATGCGTTTAGCCATGCGTGGCATGTTTAGATAGGGAAAAGTGCTCCGACTCATTATAGAGTTCCTCTTGAGGTCATTATTTTTGATCAGCCAACCAACCCACGTATTTGTATGCAATTTTGCCCTTGCCTGAGGTCAACTCTTGTCCAGTAAATTCCCAGAGCCAAAAATGACCAGGTCAATGTGCATACTCACTAAATTATATGGTATTATTCATAAAATTATTTCACACAACAATGACAAAATGATGTAATTTTACACATTACATTTAGCCTTGTAATACCTGTGGTACAAGTATATGTGTAGAACAAATTTACTTTAGATTTAAATATGCATGCGTGATTTCACCTTCAAATCGATTGGCAGATTCTGAAAAAGTGTGCTTAGTTGAATGGGCACTCGAATTTATTGTATCTCAAATCTTAAAAGTAGATATTTTTAAAAACTGTACTTGTAGATAATAAAATAAGCACACTTAAGCACACATTGTAATAATCTTAAATTAAAAGATTACTTTAAAGCACATTTTAAATCATTATGTTTTAATAATCATTAAAAGAAGTACACTTATTTTGATGTGTTGACTATCAAATTCAAGCACATGTAAAATACTTAACGGTGGTGTTTTATTTGATACCGTATTTAAATTAAATATATTTTAAATGTTCTAAATTGCAACTTCATCATTACAAATGGGTAATTGCAAACATATTTAAGTACATGACATACAGTTTTCAATAGAAATTACATTAAATTTTAAGGGCTGTTTACACAACACCATTTTCAACTGAAAACTTTTTATTCGTTTTGGACATTCATTTACACAACAACAGTATTTTGGGGGCCTGAAAACAAAAACATTTAAAAACGGATTTCAAAGTGCAAGTTTTTGAAAATGATTATTGTTATTGTCTCCATGTTAACTACAAAAGTGTGCATCTGTGAAAACGGTGACATCATGCACATGTGTATTACGTGTTCAGTCTATAAGCATGCAGTGTTTCTTTACAAAGTGACCTCGCCAACTACTGGCCTGGCAGTGTTTTTTTTTTTTTTTTTTCCTCCGCGAATCCATGTGAATGGGAATCATTTTAACAACATTGTCTGTTTGTGAAAAACATAAAGGAAAAACTTGTCAGTACATCCAGCTGTACCCATATTTCAAAGACATTGGAAGTAACTATGAAATTACATGTATATGTTCTTAAGTCCTACTTAAGTCAAAGAAAAGCACTCTTGAGTTCAGCTAATTGCATTTAATATTAATGCTATTTAATTTGCTATTTAAATGCTATTTTATTTAATATTATGCTAAAGTGTCCTTTTTTCTTAAGGGGCACTGCTGTCTCTTGTTATTGTGTCAGTCTCTTAACTTCAAACGTCAAAAATAATCTTATACTTACTGAGACACTGGATCATACACATTGTCCACTTTTGTAAAGTCTATGTTAGTTTCTAAACCTTCTGTTCGACATATACAGTATGATAGCATGCAGTACACAGTGTATGAGGTGAGGGAATGATTTCTGTCTGATCAATAAGAGAGATTTCTACATTTAGGTTTGTCACACATCTAGTTTAAACCCCACCCACATCATACTGAAATACAGATACAGAAAATTTTGTCATTGCAATAGATACAAATATATACACAGATAATGGCTTCAATACACACCCCTAGCAGGCTGTACATTTCTTTAAAACTTTGTAAAAATATTTGGAATAATATTTTGGTAACACTTTATTTTAGGGTCTTTTAACTAGTTGCTTATTAACATGTATATTGGCTGTTCATTAGTACTTATTATGCACATATTAATGCCTTATTCTGCATTACCTTATTCATATTAAGCCTACCCAATATTTAAACTTAACTACTAACTTACTAACTATTAATAAGCAGTAAATTAGGAGTTTATTGAGGGAAAAGTCGTAGTTAATATCGAATATGTGTTCCCTATACTAAAGTGCAATATTTTTGAACATAAGCTTACCACTGGCATGCATGTTTTGAACAGCATGTCAACTTAAAAGTAGTTAAAAAAATGTTTCTCTCCATCCAGCTGCTATTAAACACCAGAGCAGCTCTTCACTCAGTCTGTGCTGCCTGTGCTCAGTTTAAAAACGTTCTAAATAATTTTGCAAAAAAAAAAAAAAAAAAAAAAAAAATGCTTTGGTAAAACTATATTTTGTCATATTTAGAACATTCTCACCATCATACAAAATAACAGAACAGAAGAATTAGGCCTGTATTTTGATGGTTTGAGTCCCCTCGTTTATGTCTTGAACTATATATATATATATATAATATAAACAAAAAAAAAAAAGTGCAAAAACTAGGTTATAGAGTTCTGGTAAGGCCAGAAAGAGTGACTTCTGTGTGTAGCTAACTTATATTTGGAATTTCTTTGTGGAATGCTTATTGGTGAGTCACGAAACTGAGAAATGAAAAGTATGTCAGACGACAAAATTAAATATATATGGAAATTAAAACATTCAAATACCCCAAAGGCTCTTTTCGCCTGAGGGATTACGTGCTCTAGAAAAGGCAGCACACCTCAGTGCCTAAGACAAGCTGCTGTTCACTGCTACGAAGCAAAATGAATGTTGTGTCACAAGATTAGCTTTTATGTTCATTAGCCATTCCTGTAGCTAGCAGACAAACACCCCAGTAGTTTGAGGAGTTACTGAAACATAGAAAGAGGATCTGTCAAAGATCACAGCTGCGGAAAAAGCACACATTTCTTTTTCAGTGGAAACTCAAAACCTTCAGTAGACTAGTTTCTATAAGCCTAACTGCTACCCCTGACAGTTTTCCCGCCAAAAAGATAAATACAAGTAGGTACAAACACAATCACAGCACTTTCCTAAATACCTGTTTGACTGTATGCACTAAACATTTTTAATAATCCGTAAGGTAATTTAATCCAACAAAATGGTTGAATTTGAGGACATTTGATCTAATGTTTTATTACTGAGTGTCTATTTACACTAAGTGCAAATAGCATCCTTTGTTGGCAAATGCTATTTACACTAGATCCACCCACCAATGTCTGGTTGGGCCACTCAAGTTTTAAAAAAAAGACACATAGAACTCAATGTCTTCAGTGGTGCAGCAGTAGCGAGTAAGGCTCGCAGACCTAGCTTTTAACGCGATCGACAGGGGTTCGAATCCGCCTTTTGCCGTGCTCACATTTATTTTCAGTAAAAATGAAAATGTTCTAAAAGTGGAAATAAACGGCGAACAAGTGTTTATTATTAAAAGTGTATAGGGGAAGGTGTAGGGAGGGTTTTTATTCTCCCGGTAAGGCAGCATCCATTTAATAATAATTTTAATAATCATTTACACTATAGCCGCTTTTCCACTGTCTGGCCAAACGATTCTTAGAATGGTAAGGAACAGTCCTAGTTGTTTTTCCACTGGAGCCTGGTATGACACGGCACTATTACAAACCGCTCTTGTCCACGAACCGTGCCGAATCGTGCTGGTAGAATCCACGAAGTGATGTCGACACACAGGATTGGTCACTTGTCTGGAACGGTTATGCAATGAGATCCGTTCGGCCTGATGGTGGAAGAGCGGCTTATGATATTATTGCATCCTGTTAATGTACAGCAATACTGAGGTGCAAATACTATCTGCCAATATAAAGTATAGATAACATCTACTATTTACTCTTATTGCAAAGAACTGATACTTTTACATGGTGTAAATAGAATCTATCGCTATTTTAACCTAGTGTAAATAGCATATCGCTAAGAAAATGCTGCTATTGTCACTTAAATAGAATATACTGCTATTTATCGCTATTTGCACTTAGTGCAAATAGCCGCTGCCTATTTATTATTTCCTAGAATGTTGCATTATGTGGCTATTTTCTGTAGCTGTTTAACAAATATTTTTATCAAACTTTTTTTTCACTATTTCTTTTTACACAAATGTTTTGCTCCAACAATATTTAGGAACATAACAATTCATTTTATAACTGGCTTTAGCCCAGAAATCAACGCAAGTAACATAATCCCATAACTGCTCAAGAGTCATGCTAGGCTTGCATTATGTATAAGCAGTTGAAATTGCATTATATAAAACATTTCAATATTTTAAAATGAGATTGTATGGAGATCATGCCATGTGCATGCAGTAGTAGGCCTATCATGTAAAACATTGTCAATGAATTATTAATAATCGTGTATATTAGTATTACTTCATATCACTCATTCCTGGAAAACTAAAATGATATCTATTACATTTCCCTGCGGCCAAAATAGTTTGTCTCCTCCACTAACATTCTTTGAATTCCCAGCCTAGATTTGATGTTTTGCCTGTTACTGAATTTCCACAAGGGTGTTCACATAGTTAAGTGGTTTGAACTGCCTGTACTTTTTCTAATGTTGTCTAAGTGTTCAAGAGCACAATATCTAATCATAGATTGCAATCTGTTTTGCTAATTGGTCTCATTTGTATTGCTGTGCATATCTGTTGTGGTTTGGACTATCGTATTTGCTGAGGATTAACACTTGTTTTAATCAATTACCTAGGGCTGATATACTGGTCAGCCAATAAAATGCTGTAAGAGAGTTCGATTAGAGGTTTGTTTCATAGAAATGTGTTGCTGTGTTTAAACTGTACATTAAAAGATTAAGGAGCAAAGGCTACAACCATACCAATTTTCAACTAATTAAGATAATTGCTTCCATACAATAGAAAAAAGACAATTGATATCTCTTAAGAAATAATCTATCATTTGTTTTTCCTAGATGGCAATGAGATAAATTAGACAGCAAATGGAGGTTTCCTAGATTTTCTTCATTGGGTAATGACCCTTGTAACAGAAACAGAACTCAAATATCCCAAAGTCTGCAACCAACAGTCATAGATTTCAATATGAATTGAAAGCTTGCTACTCAAATTCTTCCAAGAACAATCTATCCACATTTATTTTAGAATTCTATAAAGGAGACAGATGGTTGTAACAGAGGTTGAATTGTAACACTCGTCAGTTTAACCACTCATCAGGATCAATGTTTCCCGACCTTGTTCCTGAGGCACAGCAGATAAGGGAGACCAGGGACAAGGGAGATAAGGTCTTCCTTATCTGATTCATCCATTTCAGGTTTTGGAGTCTTTACTAATGAGCTGATGATGAGTTGAATCAAGTGTGTTTGATTAGGAAAGGTTCAAAAAGGTGTACTGTTGGTATGCCTCCAGTAACAAAGTTGGGAAACACTGACTCAGGTGATAGTAGATCCATTTTAGGGAATGTTTACACAACAATGATGTGCTAAAAACAAAAAAAAAGTTTTTCCTTTGTGTTTTTGAAAAAAGTTTTGCGTACAGAAAACAACATTGTCAAAAGATTCCCATTCACACGGATCTGTGAAAACAAATAAAAAGGCTGTATTATGCATGCCAGGCCATGTCACTTTGTAAAGAAACACTACGTGCTTATAAACTGAACACATAATGATATCATGATATGATATCACTGTATTCACAAATTCACATTTTTGTAGTTTACACGGAGACGATAACAGTATCATTTTTAAAAACGTGGACTTTGAAACCCATTTTTTTTAAAAGTTAGCATTTTCAGGCTCCCAAAATGGTGTTGTTGTGTAAACAAATGGCCAAAATGCATAACAAGTTTTCAGTTTTCAGTTGAAAACTCACAAATACTTGCCAAAACCATAAGCTTCAATCATAATACCCAACTGCTATGCAACATCAGGAAGTTAAGGTGCACAGGTTTTTATCAGTCCACCAAGAAACAAAGTTGTTTTTACAAAGCACTGCACAACAGCACTACACTGCTACAATAAATAGTCTTTCAAAAGAATCTTTCTGGGGAGAAATCACTGGGTCACAAGTTTGTTACTTCTCAGTAACACTTTTACTTTCAAAACCATCTTTTTCTTCCTGCAATCTTAAAAGTTTGTTGGACTGAGTTTGGAAGAAGGTTTTGCTGGTACTATGGAGGTTAGCCAAGAAGTCAAAGCCCACCAACAGCACCAGTGCCACTGGGAGCTGAACTCTTCACTGCTGACAGAATGCATTACCTCCCAAGTCACTTCTCATTACTTGAGTAGCAGTCATCGCAAAGGAGGCCGGAGACCCTAATGGTGACTCATTCCTCTATTGTGTTTCTACACACCACAGCCAATAGCCTCCATCTCTTCTACAACTGCCACACAGAGGGGGTCAAAATGTCCTAGGCTTGTAGACCCCTCTGTCACCGCTCACCCCCTCCTCTTTCTGTGGTCGTCTCCAAGGACTAGAGGCGTCAGACGGTTTCCATTAACTGGAGAGTACAAGAGGCATAAATACTTGAGTGGCAAACATGAAAATCGATAAATGCTTGTCATCCACTAAGGAACTTGCTGTCATTGCAAAGAAACGTGTACAGCTCTGCTTCATTTCATACACATAAATTATACAGAGTTATGTATTTATTCATACTCATTATTCATCATTATTTTTTTTTGTTTGTTAACCTGTCTGGTTCTGTTAATATGTGCCAGCAAACAGAGCAAATGAGGTGCAAGGGGGTCCCGGCCCTATGCAGAGCCCCCATTATGGCATTGTGAGTGAATTATATTGTGATTAAATTTGCAATCATATTTTATTATTATTATTATTATTATTGTAATTTGGACCTATTTTAATCCACATAGAAGCCAAGATCATAATTTCAAGTTCATTGCAAGTTCATTTTGTTTTGAAAAGCAGTTTGGTGAGTTGTTTACCTTATTATTTTGTCCAGTTCTTCCTGCTTGACCCATTTAAGGATAAATTGTGGAGTGTTTACGGACATGACAGGTTGGCATATTGAAAAGGTAATGAGGCACTTGAAAGGCTGCTTTGAGAGAAAAAAAAAAAAAAAAAATTGAAATTCATTTGCAATAGGAAAAAAATGCAGTCCTTTTTATTTATTTTATTTTTTTTTATCCATGTATAGCAAAACAAAGTCCAGGTTTTTCATGATCTTTAGGAAGTGAGCAGTCAGTTCTTGAATTCCATGTGTTGGAAGCAGAAATAATAAGCAAGCAAAAAGATCTGATTGACATTGACCAGGGCCACATAGTGATGGCTAGACGATTGGGTCACAGCATCTTGAAAATGACAAGTCTTGTGGGGTTTTTCTGGTATAGAGTTGTTAGTACTTACCAAAATTGGTTCAAGGAAGAACAACTGGTAAACTGACTTCAGGGTCGTGGGCTCCCAAGGTTCATTGATGCACATAGGGAGCAAAAGCTAGCCCATCTAAATGCTAAATTACAACGTGCATAAGCATTGCTTTTATCGCCTGATTGTGCTTTTTTTTTTTTTTTTTTGCCTGTGTTTTGATCTGGAGATTCTGTACTCATTCAGAAAATGCATATTAGCGTCCCATACCGTATAACTATGAAAAACATAGAAAGCTGGAAAATCATTTTTATGGTTAATTTTCTCACAAAATTAGTTGCTCCATCAAATGCTCAATAAAAAACATATTTTTCCCTGCAATCATACACTGTGGGAGTAGTGAAAAGCCAATATATGAAACGACACCTCACGCACAATCAAGGACACATGCAGATTAATTACATATTTGGTAAAGAGCTAACAGCTTTGTGTGACTCTGGTGTATTTCATGGGATTTTGTTTGTTCCTGGCCTTGTGACTCTTTTCCTCAGCTCTCCATTTAGCATCTGTCGAAGCTGACCCCTCACTGCTGATGCATAGCACGATGGGCTGGAAATGACCCTGACTTTCACAGTCTGGGAAGAAAGCCAGGAGCTTCACATTCATCAGCACAGCTTAGGAACTAAACGGGAGGCAAATACTACCTAAGAGATGTCTGCCAATTCCATGCACACCAAAATCCATTCATGCGTAGAACTGGACGTGAGGCTTTAGCCGGCATGGCTAGTGTTTGTAGTAGGGTTTATTTTGTAACGATTAAATAGGACATAGGTCTCAGATCAATATTGTTTCTAGAAGAAATTCATCCCTTATGCAAGCAGAGCCATCAAAGACAATGTCAAGACATGCTGCACTGCAACTACATTTCTCCTCCACAGTTTCAAAGAGCTCCAGTAGCAGCTGTAATGGATATTTTTAGCACTTATTTAGTTTAATTTAATCTTATTTTTCATCACGGATGATTCATAATAGAATGATTTCTGAAAAACTCTGGCCAAACAACTGAGCCCCATGTTGATTGTTTATAATGTCTAGTAATATTTTAAGGTCTGCACATATTATTAAACATAGACTTAAATAATTTACCTCAAAATTCAACAGCAACGAATGTTTGTTTATTGAGAACTCCACTTTACTCATGTATGAGTGCTTTATCTCACCAATTTAACCGTACTGCAGTGTATCGTGGGAGGATTGCTTTGAACTTGAAAGGGACAAAACTCACAAGCAAGCTTGCATACAACATATTTCACCATGTGAAGAGTTCATTTGCAAAAATGGATATTAATTCTCATAAATCATGTTTTATTTATTTATTTATTTATTTATTTATTTATTTATTTATTTATTTATTTTTATTGTGCATTCCAAGTAATATCAGTCAAACTGCAGTTGGGTTGTTTTGATTAAGTAATAATAACAAAAAAAAAAAAAAAATACAGGTAACTTACAAAATTAAAGTTAATTGAAAGTATGTTTATATCTATCTATCTATCTATCTATCTATCTATCTATCTATATGTATATATCTATCTATATATATATATACATATATATATATATAATTTTAAAAGTTTGTTTTTAGAAAAAGCAGATAACTCCAACAGTTGTTTTTTGGCAAAAGCAGACATTTCATGTTTCAGAGCTAAACAAAACCAAGTAATTGCTTTGTAATTGCATTTAAAACATACGTGTGCACACACGCACAATCACAAACTAACAGATGGGCACACACAGACGCACACAAGCATGCACGCGCACCCACCCACACACACAAACACAAAAGGACAAGCAAGGTTTCAGCATGTAAGACGTGTATTGTGTACAAGGACTTGCAGGAGTCGAAATTGTAAATCCTCGATCACTTTTAGTCAGCTTTGACGAAACTCCCCTCAGCTAGCACGTCTTTTCGAAGTGACTAGAAGCCTTATCACCTGACCTGAATAATGCGCGCTGATTCGCTAAAACGGACTTACTGGGTTGTGTACACAAACAACAAGGGTGCTTGTCGGTTTCTGCTGTGAAACGTCAGCTTGCGATGCCTTGACAGTGGATAATACCGGCTTTTTTGACGAAACGTATTTAGGGTTCAGAACGTGCTATGTGTGGAGAATAACGCACGGCAGGCAGTTCATTTTTTTTTTTTTTTTATGTGCCGTTTATCGGTTTTTGCAAATGAACTCCATGTTTTTCATGTTTTATTTCCCTTGAAAATAAAAGAATTTTGTAGATTTAGTCTCCCCAGGTCATCCTAAAGTGTTTACCTCTCTGTAGCTCGAAATAGGATTTTTTTTTTTTTTTTTTTAACAGTTAATAATAATGATCATTTCCCATTGACTCTTTAATGATTTCACCCATGCCTGTGACAATATTATCTGAATTATCACAGTTTAATACTAAAATATATTAGCTTTTCAACTAGGGGTGGGAATCTCTAGGCACTGGAAGGTTACATTTGCCAGCATATTTCCCAGCATTGCAAAGTACCAACAGGAAAAGAAATGTGTGCCTGTAGCAGCATACTTGTAGTAAATTAATACAGACTTCAGCATATGCTGAATCACTAACATAAAATAGACTTCTAACCAACATCCTCCTGTTATGTGCAGTAAGCAATATAACAATATTAATAATATAGCAATAACACAACTTGCATATAGTGTGGCTTGTCGTTAGCCTAAGTTGATCGTAGAACAATTGCCACCAATGGTCCCTACGATCAACTAAGGCTTACGATGCTTTTGAGAAACGCAGCCCAGGTCCTTTTTCTTATCAACTTCATATAAGCCGCTTCCATATGCTAGCTTTTAATGCAGAGAGTGCCTGTCGGAGCTGAAACATCAAATTTGAAATCAAAATACACGTCTCTTAGAATATTTAATGCATAGAGGTGGTATGAATGTGTTTACCAACCTGATTTCATGGGAAAACATAACTATTACTATTTTACAAGGTGGCGATTTTGTATGAAATTGTACGAAGTGATAATCATACAAAAACGTATGATTATTAGGAAAAAAAGGTAAGCATGAAGGTCCACCCCTTAACATACCCGTCACTGGGGCATAAGCAGATCATATGAAAACGTACACATGAGATTGTATGAATTCATATGAATTATGAACTGCCATGAGATTGTGTTGATATTTACAGAGGGATAACAGGGAACAGTAAATTTTTTTTTTTTTTTTTTTTTTTTTTTTACAGCATGCTTATATATATATATATATATATATATATCTTTTTTTTTTTTCATATGACCCTAAACATCTAAATTAAATGATTTCATACAAATCATAAACATAATTTAATCAACCTGACAAAATACATCAATGTTTGTGGGTTAGATAAAGCCACCATTACAAATTTCCTGGAAGCGCCACTGGCAAGCACAGCCATCATAGACAATGTCAAGTTGTGCTGCACTGCTGTATCTCCTCCACCATTTCAAAGAGCTCCACTGACACCCGTAATGGAGGTATTTAGTCCAACAAGTGGTGACAAACTACCGCAAGCTCTGAGACAGCAGACAGGAGGAAAATAGAGTCGTTGTCACTGCCAAGTAAAACAAAGAGAAAGTTTTGCAAATAGTGGGTGTTTTGTTAGGACCAACTGGCTGAATACGATCCAAAATAAAGCCCTTTGCCTAACTCTCTTTCAACCCATGTCTCTCTCTATTTTTTTTTTTCTTCCTTGCACTCTCTCCTCTTTGAGACGATGCTGTTTGAAGTGTAAATACCCAACTCGCCTGGCGTGCAGTTCAGCAGCCCTCCCCCAACAACCCCTCCTTTTGCTCCCCTTTGGCAGTGCGGTCTGGGCTCCCAGAAGCGATCATCTGCATCCTGCCGTTTCATATGCAAATCTGCCTCCCCTCAGCATCCACACTGCCACGGCTATCGTGGCACTTTTGCTGATGTACTGTATAGCGGCCGCTAAAAGGTGCGTCAACAGAGGGACGTGCAAGATGTTGGATTTGGAGAACGGGCACTTCACAGAAGCATGTGCCGTCAGGTGCATGTCGAAACATTTCAGGCACTCGGGAGAGAGAGGCACATTGTGCCAGTGCAGGTGTTTGTAGTTTGTTATTTGCTGCGCTTGTCCCCATTCTGTCCTTGCTGCATGCTCCTTTTCTGAGTCACTTGCCAGTGACTGCTTCCTCTGAGACTGAAAGAAATGTAAAAAGGGAAAAAATACAGTAAAAAAGAACATGAGTTTATCTCAAATGTTTGCTTATTTACAATAGGCAATCAGTGACAAAAAGGTGTGATTTTGTATACACGCTGAATGGAGATTTAGAACAAAACTTTTTGATGGAGAATTGCTTACGGGAATTGCTCTGAGTGCTGTTGGGCCAAACAGCTTTCAGAACTATTTGATTGTAGCAAGTACAGCAGGCAATGTGAGGGTAGGGCGATGAAAACTTTAAACATGCCATAATTATGCTCCTTTCTTCTCAGACAGAATTATAATATTCATACAATATTACGGTCTCAAACTGTCAGAGAACACCTGAGATTGTTTTATGCATTAAAGCACAGGGAGGATATCTAGTTTTTATAATCACTCAGTGCTTGTTCGGATTTTTTCATGCAGGATAGATATACACTGGGGTCCAATCATAGTGAAACCCTAGTGAGAATTCTTCTAGTTCATACTTTTTATATTTTCTTAGCTTTTCTAATTGAATCTTTTTTCTGAGAGTATTAGTTGAGTAGTAGACAGTTAGGGGTAGGGTTAAAGGATTAGTTAACTTTCAAATAAAATTTTCCTGATAATTTACTCACCCCCATGTCATCCAAGATATCCATGTCCTTCTTTCTTCAGTCGAAAAGAAATTAAGGTTTTTGATGAAAACATTCCAGGATTATTCTCCTTATAGTGGACTTCAATGGACTCCACTGTTGAAGGTCAAAATTACAGTTTCAGTGCAGCTTCAGAGTGCTTTAAACGATAAATCTTAAGTTCATTCTTATATCCAGTGTTACTCACAGTACATCCCGTTAAACTGTAAAAAGCTTGATTGTTTCATGCACTAAAGCACAGGCTGTATCCTGATGTCCTTTTATTATAGCTGCTCTGTGAATACTCTGTTGCATATAAGAACATATAATTATGTGATCCTGGAGGACATTGAGCACACAAAATACACGAACAAAACACAAATATGATTATCTTGGATGGTCAAAAACAGAGTAATAGTGGTGCAATTTCAGTGACAGTCGGACTTGATTAAGAGGCTTACAGAAATTGTCTTAGTTGCTCTGGCAAAATGGATCAAAATAATTCTCCAATATAAACTACTCACTGTGTATTTTCAATGCAGTTATTCAAGTTTCTCAGTGACTCATTCTGAGATGCATAATTATGACAAAAATTATAATTGCTGTTTATAAGCCTTGATATTGTAAACACAAATTTGAATGCCAATTAATAGTACTAAAAAAAATTATGTGTGGGTGTAACATGTATGTTGTGTCTTTCTCATTCAGTTCACTTCTTAATTATTTTACTCATGAGTTCCCTTGTTTAGTCTGTGTATATAAAACATGTCAACTCCAAATTTGCTTCACAAAATTTCAGTGCTGTAAACCTACGAGATTATTAGAAGATTAGTTCTCTTGCTAATGAAGATCTCATACCTGGCAGAGGTGTGAAAGGTTTGTCGAGTGAGAACAATAAAACATGAATGTGTGTGTATATATATATATATATATATATATATATACACACACACACACATACATACATACATACATATATATATATATATATATATATATATATATATATATATGCATATTAATAACAGTCTGTATCAAAGCCGTAACCATGTCTTGGTTTCTTTATAAAGCAGAAAGAAACCGAACAGTGAAGAAAATTCTAGGTCTAATTCTAGTTGGTTAATAATCATTTTGAACTATTTGCAAATACTATTTGCATTAATTCGCATTAAAATATGCACACATACTTTTTTTTTAAAAACGTTTCTTGTCTCTTCACACTCAGTTAGGAATTACACAAAGCATGTAAATTCATATTTTCAATTTAAAATGGCCATATTTGAGAAAAAAGTTCAGCCATCACAGTTTGGTCATTTCTATTTATTGGGGGGACTTGTCTGTCCGACTGGCCATGGCCGGGGATGCAAAATGCGGAAGTATAATCTGTAGTTCTCAGTCTGAGGACTTGAACAGTTCCGAGTACAATGTAACGTGTTGTCATCTCGAAATTACGGTAATTACAACATGGCATGAAGGCAGCAAAAATGTCTTTTTGGTGACACAATAACGTGAATTTCTAGGTAACATGGAGAACAATTCAAAGCAGGTTGAAAATCGTCGAAGTTACACTTTAACTAAAACTAAAACCATTAAAAACATTCTTAGTACCTGAAATACTAAGATAAGAGAAATACTATGTCTCTTAAGAAACAATTTTAGCCAACAGCATTTGCCTCTTAATGTCAAAAACATGAGCAAAGTTGAATTAAACAAACCTCTTTCCTCACAGTTTAACCCATGATGAATGATAATGCTAGGAAGTTTTTTTTTTTTTTTTTTTAAAGATAAAGTTCTCAATTAAACCTCAAAGAAACTAATCTCCACAAAGCCTTGAACTTTTGTGTTACATTGAAACGTTTCCCTAATATTTCCCAAACACAGAGACTTTAGAAGCTTTCAGGGGGAGGAGGGATTGGAGAATGCATGAAAAGATTTAAAGCTGCTTTTTCAATTCCTGTAGGAAATTGATGCATTTCATCTTGGCAATTAGATCAACCAGTGAGAGAAGAGTAAGACCAAACAGCAGAGAGAAAACAGTGATTGGTTTGTGGCGTGTGTGTTTTGCTAAACACTGCGGCACGTTGATTCTTTTAGGATGCTGACATACCCTTCGAAGCACCAGGACTGTTTTATTTAAAAAATCTGTGGCAAAGTTAGATCCAACCATATGCACATCAAACACACACATACAAATGCTTGCTTTACGCGTGCTGAGCATTTAAACAGGCGTTAATAACAGTTAATGGTGCAGAAACATCTGTTGTGTTGTGTGTTATTGTGGTCTGGGTTAGATTTTGTCAGGATGCAAAGACAAAAGCAGCACACAGACAAATAGAGTGGTGAAACAGTGCATCATATAACACAATACAAAATCCATGCAAATTATGTGGCAGCCCACTGCAATACAAAACTCTGTGCTGCATGATATATGATATATAACAAAAGCTGCACGTATTAGGAACGTATTAGGTAACAGAAAGAACCAGACAACCACAGTAATGGCAATAACAGTGTGTAGGTGATGTGAAATACTTTCAGTTGTATGCCCAGACATTCATACGTTGATTTCCCAGAAAAGAGAGACAGTGTATGCAATTCTGAAACCCTTATTGTTAGTAGTAATTGAAACAAGTGTTGTTCTGAAAGCTAAAAGCAACAAATAAAATAGAACTGTGGGCTATCATCCGTTCAACCACAGTGGACGTGTCACAAAGTGGACCATGTTCAGTAGAGCCACTAAAAGTACAATTGATTTGCACCACACAGTGGATCATGCCAGTGGTTTGTTCACGCTTCTGTTCGGCTTCCTGTTCAGCTCATAACTAAATTAAACAAGCTGCTTGACTGTGAAGAAGGTTTACTGGAAGTGTGTAGACAGGTGTGAGCTACTTCAACATTTCTAAACTGAATAGTTAAAATATACAGTTAATCTTTCCTTATTATTGCAGTACTTGTGGTTGCGTTGCTGGTATGGTAGCTGTTTTTTCAGTACATGATTTTCTTTTGGAGGGCACTTAAAAGCATGAATAGACTTCAAATGTTGCCTTTTTCTGCATGATAACGCTAATGGTTTTATTTATATATATATATATATATATATATATATATATATATATATATATATATATATATATATATATATATATACACGCATACACACATCTAAGCGTTCAAATGTAATTTAGAGATTTGAATTCTGGTCGCCATTGTTCTGTTAAGACAACTTACTGACCCCAAACTTTTGAACAGTAGTGCAAACTAATAACAGGTCTGCAGGTCTATTTGCATGGTCATCGAAGTGACATGCAATGTTACTCAATGGATAATCAATGGATAATCAATGTGCAGTATGCTGTATATTCATCTCATAAATACTAATTAGCAGTCTGGGGTTAAAAGGAATGTTCCATAGTCATTATAGGATAAGCTCGATTGACATGATCTGTATCATAATGATAATTACTGTATTACAGAAAATCATTTGAGTTGTCTCTTGGTTTAAAAAAAAAAAAAAAAAAAACCTGTATGGTTACAGTAAGGCACTTGCAATAAACATTATATGTGTTGTTGATATTGATAAATAAGTAAAGGTAATCTTTAAAGGAACACTGCACTTTTTTTGAAAATAGGCTCATTTTCCAACTCCCCTAGATTTGAGTTTTACCTTTTCGAATCAATTCAGCCGATCTCCGGGTCTGGCAGAACCACTTTTAGCATAGCTCAGCATAGTTCATTGAATCTGATTAGACCGTTAGCATCTTGCTCAAAAATGACCAAAGAGTTTCGATATTTTTCCTATTTAAAACTTGACTCTTCTGTAGTTACATCATGTACTAAGACCGACAGAAAATGAAAAGTTGCGATTTTCTAGGCCGATATGGCTGGGAACTATACTCTCATTCCGGCGTAATAATCAAGGAACTTTGCTGCCGTACCATGGGTGCAGCAGGCGCAATGATATTATGCAGCTCCTGTGACCCCTTGCTTGCACAGGGAGCGTGCCTTGCAACCATGGAGACATTTGTGAGAGATGTAACTACAGAAGAGTCAAGTTTTAAATAGGAAAAATATCGAAACTCTTTGGTCATTTTTGAGCGAGATGCTCAACTGTTTAACCTATTTTCAAAAAATATGGAGTGTTCCTTTAAGTTGGAAATGAAGCAGTCAGTCAAGTTAACATTAGTAAATGGATTTCCACTCTAATCAGCAATTATTTAACAAACACAATAAATGTAACCATTTAAAAGAAAGAAAGAAAAAAAAAGATGGTTTGTTAGCTTTTGCTGCAAGGGCACTGCCATCTTGTAATACTACAACCTGTGATGTCACAGGGTTAGTTGTCTTGCCTGAATTCAACAGATACAATGGTAGAGAGAGAGAGAGTTAAAGATAGACAGTGGAGGACAGATAGTGAAAGATAAAGACAGATACAGTGAAAGATGGAAACTGGAAAGCCACAGGGCATCAGAAGACACAAAGGAGGCCATTTTTGCATTGCTCCTAGATGTAAAAATGAGTTTTACAGTGTCAAAGCAAAGGACAAAAAGAGTGAATTTTCATACACTGCCACTGAAACAGAAACAGTACTGTTTTGCTTCCTGATACACATGCAAACACAAGTGCACTGCCTCAAGATTTCCATAGTTATACTTGGATATATGTTGCCAAAATGACTGTCAGAAATTAAAATGAACCACAATCATTATAAATACCTGTTTGTCATTCAATTTCCACAACATAAAGAATGCTGAAATAAATAAACATTTCTTACAGTGACTCCACATTTACCACTCAGGACTCCTTACGTTGGATAATCTCCAAACGTTATCCCTAATCCTGTCATCATGTTTGCCGTCATCTTTTTTGATCCTTTTGCATTTTGTGCAATAAAGTTTTTAACAAACATATCCTTCACTTGTTGGCCTGTAGTTTGTTCGCTTATTTTTATCAGGCCGGAATTGCCTTGCAAGTAGCACTGGATCCCTCTATTGGTCAAGTACTTGGTGGAAGATATTACGAGTTTATTCATTACTAGTAATGATTACAGCAACTAAGCAGAAAAATCAAAGACCAGAATCAAAACTATAATAATCTTCATCTATTCAACGGAGCCAGCCAACCCTGTGACGTCACGGGTTGTAGTACTGCAAGATGGCGGCTCCCTTTCTACAACAAAAGCTATAACAGAAATTCTTTTATCTTTTAAATGGTTACATTTTAAATGGAAATCCATTTACTAAATAATGTTAACTTGTCTGACTGCTTCATTTCCATTTTAAATGTGCCATTATAAAAGTATGCACAAGCA
Source organism: Ctenopharyngodon idella (assembly GCF_019924925.1). Taxonomy (NCBI): domain Eukaryota; kingdom Metazoa; phylum Chordata; class Actinopteri; order Cypriniformes; family Xenocyprididae; genus Ctenopharyngodon; species Ctenopharyngodon idella. Next base: position 13,478,855 of record NC_067236.1, on the reverse strand, counting down.
GATCCTGTAACACAACAGATTTTCATGCTTATTCCATTTAATTTCCATTCATAAAAAAAATGCTTGATTCAATTGAAAATTTCTCTATATTCATTATAAATATTTTGTGTACTTGCCATTGTTGAAGGATATGAAACATGGGATTATTTTGTAAACATAACTTCAAATAAGACAATTTGATATTGTCTCAGCAGTGAGCTTTTGAAATGGATGAGATCTCTGAACTTTTATGTGAGTTTGATTCAAAGTCATTTCCTTTTTTCAACATTTGTCCATCACTTGAAAGTTTCCGAATTCTCAATTGATGCTTTTTACTTAGGATGAAAGCCTAATATTGCACCTTTGTAGTGAGGTCTTTCAATAAACGGAAAAGGCCTCTTCTCACACTGTAGAGCATCATCTGTCATCTTCTATAGGTTCATGGCTTTGATATTAATTTTAAAGCATATACAGGCAAAGGGACAGGTATATTCAATAAATAATACATCCAAAGACAATTCTTCTTTGTGTTTTCTTCTTTCATTTCTTTCTGTTTTCCTTCTACGTTTCTAACCTCATCTTGTCTGTTCCCCTGAACAGACCTCAAAGCTAGCCGTAAGTTTGCTGAGGAGTCTTTCTGGAGCCTTATCTTATGCTAGTTCGGTGTAAACATAAAACAAAGTCTTTTATTTATGCATCAGCGTGATGGGAGGGAGAATGTGCATCTTTGAAAGTGCTTCCGTTCTAACCTCAGATGGATTACAATACCCTGTGTGGTGCTGCCCTTATTGAGTGCTCTGCAGAACATAAGCACTTGAGAGAAAAAAAAGTCTTTACATAAAGATTTCCTTTAAATTTTCACTTTCTCTTTTCTCTTATCTCCTCTAACTGTAATTGCATTGTAAAGCGTCTTCCTTACTGAGTTTGCCCTCTGAAACTGGCACAAATTGAGAGGGGACAAAACCCCCGCAGAAAATAGATACAGAGCTTCTGTTGTTGCAGTAGCAGGTTGAGCCAAACACCTTTGGTGAAATATTTGGAAGCTATAGAGCAGTATAAGTGTAAGTGAAGTGTTCTGGAAGCCTCACACCTTACAGCCAATGCTGGACAGGGTATTTTCTGAATCTTGTTTATACGCTTAATCCACTGTTCTGGTGCAGGGACTTCACGCAGTCTTGCTGAACTATTTGAAGGATTATTTAACTTCAAATGAAATAATTATATCATCATTTACTCATACTTGAGTCATTCACTCTTCAGTGAAGCACAAAAGAATGAAATTAGACTAAAGCTTTTGAGCTTTAAAAGGATGCAAAAAGCACAATTAACCCTTTAACTGTCAGTACAAGTAATATTTATTGGAACACACTCGCACGCACGCACACGCACGCACGCACGCACACACGCACGCACACACACACACACACACACACACACACACACACACACACACACACACTTTCCAGTTTTGATTTTGTAAAATGACAAAAGTACAAACAAAAGTTTTCCAATGTTTTCACTGACTAAATAGTTGTATTTTGTAAATATAAACAAATATATGGAAGATTTATTGAACCCAATTTTTCAACAGATTATTTTTTTTATTTTTATTTTAGTCTGACCTTTGACTGTTTAAAATGTCAAGGTAAACCTTAAGAGGTTTTAAACAAATCCCAATTTCTTTCAATTTCTTTACCTTTCAAATTAGGTATCAACTGTTTGGTTGAGCTATTTTATTCTATCTCTCTCTCTCTCTCTCTCTCTCTCTCTCTCTCTCTCTCTCTCTCTCTCTCTCTCTCTCCCTCTCCCTCTCCCTCTCCCTCTCCCTCTGTGTGTGTGTGTGTGTGTGTGTGTATATATATATATATATATATATAATATATCACGCATTTAACGCACTTGCCCCGCCCCAGACCTCCGTAGGTCATCTGAAATTTCATTGATGATATCATAGTTGATTGATGATGAATATGATTAATTAATCGCCACATCATGAAATCAATTTCTAATCTATCTATATATTTAATCGTATATTTAATAAATGACTTTTATATTTCTAAAATATGTATTTTTTTTTTTATCTCCTCTAGGGGTTAAAAGTACAATTAGTAAGAGCAGATTAGCCTTAACTGAACACTTCCTAACATAACCATCAATATTGTGATGATGTTTCTTCCGTCCTTTCAAATGTGAAAGAGTGGGTTCTTGTGTGCCGTAGCTCTCTTTGAAGTGTTCGTGAGAAAAGTGTCCGGTTCATATGATTCACTGATTCAGATTAACTGATTGAATCAGCTGATCCTTGGAATAAAACGCACGAGTAGTACAGACTTTTATTATGCTACTTTTGCGTCATTTTTAAGGCTCGAAAGCTTTAGTTTCCATTCAATGTAATTTCATTCACACCGTGGTCTCCTTGGATCTTGGATTACATGTTTCTTAAAGTACAATGGCTGGCCTACATAGTGGGTTTGGCTTAGGCATGAATTAAATAGCTACAAAAAAAGTGTAGCAATAAAGTTCTGTCCTCTGTGGGGGTTTTAATAAATAAGGCCACCAATAAAGCTTATTCTATTTCCCTGCCTTTCCTCAGTGTTTGCGTACATATTGTCTGAAATCAGATAGTAACTCAGTGCTTCAAATTATGATGGCCCCATTGCTGAGGTAATTACTTATTCATGCATATGTATTTTTCAATATAACATGATTTGTCCATATTTGTGTCTCACTGCAGAATGTCCACCTGGCATTGAGCATTCTGGAAGTGGAGTTAATCTCAGTATTTACTCCCCTCCATGGGTCTGTTCGTTGTAGTAGATACAGTGGCGCTTAAAAGTATTATTATTATTATTATTATTATTTTTTTAATGCTTTTATCCAACTAGTATAAACATGGCATCAGCTGGCAAATATATTCCCATATTATTGCAATTTTTTCAAGAATGGGAAGCACACATGCTGTACATTTATATCGTTTAAAATCTATTTATTCAGATTGTTTAAATGTTTTTGAAAGAAGTTTGTTCACCACTGTTGCATTTATTTGGTAAAATGTACAGTAAAAATAGTAATATTGTAAATATTATAATTTAAATAACTTTTTAATATAAATTTGCTTTAAAATAATATTTATTTATTTATTTATGTATTCTGTGATTGCAAAGAAAAAAGTACATGTAAAGTCTTACAGTATATGATCCTTAAGAAATCATTCTAATATGGTGATTTGGTGCTTAATAAATATTTCTTTATTTTATGGTATTAATGGTATTATTACCATTGAAAATAGTTGGACATTGTAATGAATTGTGGAATACAGTTTTCCCCTCTCCAATATTATTTGATGAGCGGAAAGTTTGAAGAACAGCCTTTATTTGAAACATAAATCATTGTAACATTATAAATGAGTTTACTTTAAATTTAAAACAAACTGAACCCTAATGCATGCTGGAGTTTGCATGCTGCCAGGCATGCTGGGCAACTGGCAGTGCTATAATATTATTAATGTAAAAGACACCATCATAACCTGATGGGACTGAATATGGATTGTCACATAATGGAGACAAAGACAAAAAACAGGCTCTAAGCTTTCTTCACTTTCTCTCCATTATGTAACCCTGACTGCAGTGTAGGTTATAAAAGATTAAATTTGACAGAGTGGATAAACCATCATTTGACAAAGAACTGTAATTCAAATCTAATTCTAACACATATCACACAACGCTTCTCCTTTGGGCAAATAATACCTGACTAAAGCTTTTGACTGATGTTTTCGTTTCAGGATCTTGACAGATAAACAGCCAAGCCTTGATCATTATTGAGATTAGGTGGGACTTTGTTTCTTTCTTTGATAGGAAATTGTGCTTCGGGCTGAAAGCTCAAGTGAGTGATCCATGACATAAATCTGATCCAGATACACACAGGAACATCTGCCAAATTTAGACATGAACCTGATCAGCTAACAACTTGATATGAGACATTAGATTCACTCTGTCAGGCACCTGATTTCATTATTTGTTAATTGGACAACAAAACAAAAAATATAAGATAATACAGTTTGGTAAGAATGAACTAAAACACCGTTTTGCACTGTATTCCAGGACAGAAACCTGTTTCTTATTCACTAACCACCCCATGATGACATAGTGCTGCACCATAGTAAATTTGTCATTTTCAGTGCATACATGTTTTTCTATGTGAATCTAACAGACTGTCCTCCAAAAAAAAACAAAAAAAAAAAAAAAAAAAACGACCCTATAGGTCGTTTTTCAAGTACCTTATTACGACCTATATTTATGTTTAAAGTCATGCGCCCTCTAGCTGGTGTAAAAATAATGACAGCATCATGTTACATCTGTCATCATGAAATGACGTATGACTGTTGTTACCAATCAAAATGTGTGTTCATTTAAATGCAATGTGTGGATTTTTTACACCATTTGTCCTATTTCCATTTAGCAAAACTCATTTTTTTTATTAACGCACAGAAAGCCGCCTAGGGAACAGTATCTCTTTGGCGGCTTAATGCGCTTTTAATAACACTGTTTAATATTAAGCACGCCTTGCAGTTTAGCAACAGTAGACCTGCATTTTACAACACTTACTTATTCGACTGATTTGGGTGTTAAGTTTGGCTTAGGAACGAACGAAAGCATACTGCTGTGAAGGAAAGGAAGGTGCACTGGACGGAAGTGCACCTTCCTTAATCATTTTATGTCGATATCTTGTTTTCATAATTGTTGGAATCCAAAATTGAAATCGAGAAAACAATTACGATTAATCACACAGTCCTATCTGATGTTAAACATGAAAACCAAATAATGATTTATTGTATCTGTATACCTTAATAAAGCTTCGTTTGTTTGTTTGTTCGTTTGTTCGTTCGCTCGCTCGCTTGCTCGCTCACAATAAAATACATGTTGGATAAAGCTCACATACAAGACAATATTGTGTCTGCAGCAGCTCCAAATTGCTCAAGGCACAATGTATTTACATCTTCATCTAAATTACATAAAGGTGAAAGCGGAGGACTTAGCATTTGTTTAACGTTGTGGTTCAGAGAAGATCTTTAGTTTTTCTTGAAGGTCTCAGCAGATCAGGTGAGTGTAAGAAGCTCTTTCCACCACGGGGGAACAGAGAGAGTGAAGCTTCTGGAAAGGTACTTTACCGTGTGATGGAACCACCAGGTGCTGCTTGCTCACTGAACAAAGAGGATGGGAGGGACCTGTAGGAGTGTGTTGAAGCAGCAGGGTGCTGTTCCGGTGGCCATCCTGAATGCCATTTTCAGAACCTTGAATTTGATTTGGGCAGTTTTTGGTAGACAGCAGAAAAGTGGAACCAAGAAAGTTGTTGCATAGGCCCTCTTTGGTTGATTGAAAACCAGATTGTCCTTTCACATTCTGGATCATCTGCAGAGATCTGCATTATAAATACACAAAGTTCTAAAAAATAAATAAAAAAATGATAAAAGGGTGGGAGAGATTAGATGATAAGACTTATTATATGTCAAAGACACAAAGTTTCTTATTCAAAGGCCTTTGCAACTCTAGCACAGATGAAAGGAAACCCCTATGAGGTTATTATGATCTGCTATCTGACTGTGCAGAGAGAGAGACAGAAAAAAAAGAAAGAAGAGGGGCAAAGAATGTAGATTGCATTAAAACTAATTTGCTTACAGTGTCTTCAGCTAAAGATAAGAATCAGGCAGCTGCCGAAGCCTGTCATATGCCATTACCCTCAGCCAGCCACTTGAAGTGTGAAGCACTCTCTCCACTTTTAAACATTTAAAATGGATAGGAATATGAGAAAGCATTGTTTCCTTCATGTCAGTTTTCTTTTTCTGGAACAGGCAGCACTGACAGTGCAAGCCGGACGAAAAGAGTTCTGTTCACAAGCATTGAGCTAATTTGTTCCGCATTTTGCACTTTGGTTTTTGGTTAAAGATCACAAACATGAGTGAGTGCGAAAAAGAAATAGAAAACGTGCACAGGATAATTTAACAGGCGCTGGCTGCTAGCCGAAGAAGAAAAAAAAAAAACTAGCATTGATGACAATGACGATACATCATGAAGTAGGAACAAGTGTTTCTCTTGCAATTACCCAGTGCACATTTTTCCCATCTGCCTCTGTAGGAAAGCACTCAGCAGTACAACAAAACAATTGGTGCATTTGCCCGTGCACCTAAAGAACCACTTGTTGCTAAGAATAATGGGCAACTTTATCACATTTTACTTCTCAAAAACTGTTGTTAGACTGTTAAAGTAACCAAAATACAACAAGGTGTAATACAAATAATACAAATTTTTCGAGCATGCTGCTTGAATAGATATGGCCTGCTCTCACTAGCTAAATGTATTTAAATGACAACCACATTTGACTGTGAATCCCTTAAATTATTGTGCGCGTACAAACTACAGAACCCAATCACTGCGCTGTGTTTCGCATGAGATCGCATTATAGCGGAGAATTCAAACATGTAACAACATGCGGAGCACGCTTGAGAGCGGTTTCAGAGAGGAACGCTGCAATGAGTTTAACAACGCTCGCAACGTAGATCAAAGATCATCCTATACTGACTGGAGTAAACGTGTTTCATGTTTTTATGGACATATTTTACATACTCTTGTGCTCTAAACATGAACCAGCACCGTGTATGTGCCTAGGTCTATATTTAATCACATCTTTCAAATGAAATATATATATGCATATAAGGACACTGATACAGCCATACGTCTGATCATGAACGCGATGACATGAGGAATTATTCTGATACACAGAAGACAATGATGTAGACCGAAAATTCGAAGAACAATGGACAAATAAGTAACTATGCCTTTATTCTTTTATGTTAAACTGACTCGTGTCATTTGTTCAGAGACTGTAGTGCTTGTAAATGTAATGAAAATATTATTAGACCTTTTAAATGTTCTTCTGCGTTTCTCCCTCGTTCTTCAGAGTTTGTTGTCATATAGTTTATATTTTTAAAATGCATCAAGGTGCCCTCAACTCTCCCACTTTCCACTGCTTTATACACCTATTTCTTGAGACATTTTCAACTCAGAAGTGTGAACAACCAGGCTAAAATAGGGGGTTTCATGACACTTTAAGTAGCAAATGAGAATTGCTAAAATGATTGAATATATTTTGAGACAAAGGTCTTGTTAATGATTTTCAGTTTTGTTCAAGGTAATTAAAGCAACAGTTTTTCAATAACAGAAGAATATGTAAAAGAATGGCATTTGTGGTAAAAGGCACCCCTGCTGTTAGGGCGAAAGGCACAATGATTAACATGATAATAAACAGCTGGCTGAATTTTCTATTTGTTGACATGACATGGCTAGATTCAGATGGTAAATATCATATATTAAGTTGGGTGTCCACCTTAGAGATAATCACCATATTTTTAATGAAATTATAAATTATATTTAAAAGTATGATATTAATCATATCATGTAATACAATATATTTATTGTTACTACTGTATAGCTATATTAAATTATGGTATATCATTCAATGCTGTCAGAATCTTTACTTTTTAAGATAATTTTTTTTCTAAATTTTAAAATGAACATATAGTATTTAATTGACAGTATATTTATTGAACAAAAATGTATTATTGTATTTTTCAAAATAAACAGAAAAATGTACAAACTTTGCTAAAGTGATTGTTTTGAACAAGTAGACATTATTAAAAAAAAGTATTTGTATCAATATTTTGTGCCTTTTGCCCCATGCTTGCCACCTCATACATTTATATAATTTTTAAACAAACAAACCCCTTTAATGATTTATTTTCACACAAAATCTATTATTCGGTAATTCAATAAATTGTATTAAAAAACTGCTTTTTTTTTTTTTTTTTTTTTTTTTTTCCTGCAATCAAATACTATGGGCATAGTGAAAAAGCACATTTTTCTTAAAGCGGACCTATGATGCCCCTTTTACAAGATGTAATATAAGTCACTGTTGTTCCCAGAATGTGTCTGTGAAGTTTTAGCTCAAAATACCCCACAGATCATTTATTATAGCTTGACAAATTTGCCCCTATTTGGGTGTGAGCAAAAACACGCCATTTTTGTGTGTGTAAATTTAAATTCAAATGAGCTGTTGCTCCCGGCCCAGTTTCCAAAAGAGGGCAGAGCTTTAACAGCTCGCACAACAGCAACAAAGCTGGAGAATCTCACGCAGCCAAAATGAGGATTGTCAGTAACGGTGTTCAGCCTTACAAACCAGAGTCGGTCACTGATGAAGAGACTCAGAAAGAAGTTACAACTTATAGAATGCAACTGGATGTTTCTGAATGGTTAGTGGATACATTTATATAGTTGCTGTGGAGTTGATTCAACTCATCCACTAGCATGTGCCGTCATGTTAATCATTTGTTAATTGTTAATTCTCCAAATCCAGTGTTGAATTGACCGTTGTCTGTGAAGCAGTCCGGCGTAAAATGACGGCATTGGCAACAACACTCTACTACAACAACTCTTTCTCTTCTCTAAAGCAGCCAGCATGGCCTCGCCCCCTTTGTTGCGTGTTCTCGGGGGCAGGGTTTATGTCAATTTTAGGGTTAATGATGTCACTAACCCGGGAAGAAGCTCGTTGTAGTCCCTACCAGCCATTTGTTGTAGTCCTTAAACAGAGAATACTTTAAAAGAAAATATCTCCCTTTGCATTGTAATTTTGCAGATGTTGCTTATGCTCTAACAGCAACATTACAAACTAACTAAAGTTAAAAAAGTGAAATCATAATCAACCACCCCTTTACGGTGTACCTTTAGCCCCATTGTACCCTACTTTCTTGAGTTCTGTAAAATAAAGTGCAACCAAAATATTAGCTATGTACTTTAAATACTAACAAAGCACTTAAAGAATGCTATATTTTAATGCACTGCATGCATTTTTTCACCTATATTGCTGGCCCCTAAACATCAGTGCTGATGGGAGCACCTACAGAGTCAAGACACGTACTTCTGTTTCTGTGATTTTTTTTTCTTTCTTTTTTTTTTTTTTCCTCTAGTCCTGCATCTCAGATGAGCTGTCAGTGCTCTAAAGAGAGTGGCGTCACTGCATTAACAACTAGCTGTTCACTTCGATTCTGTACACAACACGTGGATGCAATGAGAATTGTGTTCTTGCTTTTTCGGAGGTGAATGTGGTCAGTCCCATAAGCAACCAAACTCTATGTACAGAACCAAATAAGATATTGGCCAAAAGAGGAATGTCAACTGTATTTAGCAACTGTGTTTTTGACATTAATTGTAAAGAAATAGAAACTCATTAGATTTATCTCTAATCCAAAATATTAGAGCACTTTATTCAACTCTGTTTGGTTGAACACTGAGCACCAACAAAGGAAGTTCATGAGTGTATTGAGATTTACAGATTAATTACTAGCAATAAATCATAGAGCAGAGTCAATGGGAGGCTTTTGTTTCCTAAAGTGAAATTGTGGTGATTCAGTTTCATACCTTTTCCTAAGGGGTTGCAGCTATTAAAGATTAAATATCGATCACAATAATGTCAGATGAGCCATATTTCGTGTCCTTTTTGAAACAGTGCCACATCTTTGTCATAATCTTAACTCATTGTACCTTAAACATGCTGTTCCTTTATATATATTTGGATTTTAAATGAAGCTGACAACTTCTTGGACGTCTTTGAAAAGCTCAAAGCGATAGATCAAGCACAGATCCCTGTCTTCTCAGTAACATCAAAGTGTGAGAAGATATACTTCACCTTCTGCTGTTATTGAGTTGAGTTGACCTGACCTCTACTGTATGCTTGGCAGAGGAAGTCAGCTTTGCATAAGTACACCTACTGGGCTGGCTGTAAGGCTCAGGCCTGGTTGTCAGACATTAATGGAACGTATTCATAGTTAATGTGATGAATTACTCTACATGTATCATCTATCCATTTTATTACGCATTTGCTGGGAATCAAACCCATAACATTGGCATTGCTAAAACCATTTGTTTTAAACTCTACTGTTTGAGCTACAGCAACGATATACGGACCTACATTGCACCTAAACTTTTTTTAGAGCCTGTCATGGCTTGTAGCCATATAATTTAGAATGCATGTAAAATGTGCATATATATATATATATATATATATATATATATATGTGTGTGTGTGTGTGTAATTACCAATGCTTTTTGCTGTTGTTAAATAATTCTGCTTCATTATCATTTGTTTTAAAGTGCAGCTTCTGTGCAACTCATGACCTTGGCATCGCTAGAACCCTGCAACTACTGTTTGAGCTACAGGAACACTACACGGACCTACATTACACCTACATTTTCTCAGAATTCCTCCAACACGCCCACTTCCAATTTGTTTATTCCTTTGGGAGAACTTTGAGTTTGATTCAAGCCACTCACTTGAGTGCCTTCATTAAGGCAAATGTGTCTGTCCTTTTCCACATTTCTCTTATAGATTACATGAACTCTAAATCAGTTAATTAGCGAGCATGAATCAGAATTTATAATGGGTATTGGAAAACTTCACAGGAAGCAGTGAATTTGCACTCCTTTCTAAGGCTCAGCCACCCACTGACTGGCATACTGAAAAAGCAAATTAAACAGTGGAATGGCAAAGTAGCTTTGTAGCTTTGAGCCTTAGAGAGCATGTGTGAAGCTCTCTCACGGGAACCTGCCCTGTGTTAGTTTCATGGAAGCTGAGTATAAAATGATATCAGCTGGGCAAAATTCCAACTAAGCCCAGTCAATTAAGAGTTGCTAATGAAATTGAATTAGTACATTTGGATGCTTCATTTGCATTACGTTTTCAGTAAAATTACTCTGAATGCAATTAAAGCGTGTAGAAGTTTTCCGAAAAACTTTTTCAGAGCCTGTTGCGCCTAAATCATTTCTCTGTTCAAATCAAAAGAATAATTAAAAAGAAGGCAAGTGCAAAAATGTTAAAATAAAGAGAAAATTAATTAAAAAATATAAAAAGAAAATAATGCAATGCATAATTTGAGAATTTAGGGTTTGAAAATCTTTCCAAATATAATTATTCTCAGAGCACTTGTCCATGTTGTTGGTTCAAGCGTGACTGGTAGCTATTTCATTTAGACTGCAAACATAAAAAAAAAAAAAAAAAAAAAACATCAATTACCAATGCTTTTACATATCTGCTGTTGTTGAATAATTCATTATTATTTTAGTTTCATTATTATTTGTTTTAAAGTGCAGCTTTCCATCTTTTAAACTTGTGTGTCTGACTGCATCCTCTTGAGTCGTTTAATTTTTTTTATCACTGTTTTAATTACAGTAACAGTGACAAACTGCTAACAATTAAAGGTTTGCTTGAGCGTGCTCTTAAAAAAATAAAAATAACCCCATAAGTATATTTCAAGATACATTTGAGCATGGCTCTCCCCTTAGACAGCTTTAAAGATCATAGCATATACTCATTATTCTTTTCTGAAATGGATTTTCATTTATCTGCAGTAGCTCAAGTCTCAATCCAAAATGCCAAAACAGCCCTCATTATTTTAATGCATCTCTAAAGAGCAGTGTCTCTCATATGGGTTTTGTTGGTAAATTGGTTTACACAAAGCAGTATGTCTACTGTAAGGAGAGTTCGTGTAAGCATTGTAATACTTATTAGATTAAGGGAACAGTGATGTATAGTTTGCACGAAAAAGTATTGGAGGCAATTCAATTTTACAAAATAAGTGTACTATGGCAATGAATGATAAAAATATGCCTGGAGGCAGCATGTGTCAGGATGTATTCTGATTTAGTGGCTTAGGTTTTTGAGGATTCGAAAAGAAATAAATGCCAACAACTTGGTGTAGTAACAAGGATAAAATGTAATTTTAGATGCATTTACACAACACCGCTTTCAACTAAAAACCAAAAAAACTTTTTATGCGTTTTGGCCATTCATTTGCACGACAATGGCGTTTTGGGGGCCTGGAAAGTGCAAGATTTTGAAAACGATACCTTTGTCATATCCATGTAAACAAAAAACACGTATTTGTGAAAACGGTGATGTCAAGGGCATGCATATTACATGTTCAGTCTATAGTCATGTGTGAGTACTTGACAACTAAAATAACAATGGTGGACTACAGGACTGTGTTTGTGCTGCTCAAGATACTGAGTTTATTAACGCTTCTCTAGCAAAGTGTAGATTTACTGTTTGTAATCATCGCTATGTAGAAGAATGCTTATGTGCACAGGCCCATAGTGTTTTATTACAAAGTGACATTACCAACTACTGGCCTGACATGCTTACTACATTTTTTTTTTTTTTTTTTTCTCGCAGATCCATGTGAACGGGGAATCGTTTTGACAGTGTTGTTGTCTGTACACAAAACTTTTCAAAAACTTTACCATTTTTAGTACATTTTTGTTGTGTAAACGTACCCTAAATTAACATTTTATTATTATTATTATTATTATTATTATTGATTGTATTTTCTGTTTAAGTGTCAATTTAATTTTCTTTTTTTGGCCACATTATTCTTTTATACAACACCTATAATTTGTATAATTCAAAATGCAAACTGTAACAGAACTTCAACAGAACTTGACTGAAATTAATTGAGCCTGGTCTCATTAGAAAAACGTACCTGTGGGAACGTTTTTGCGAGTTGCAAAATACGTACCAATATGTACATATCACTGCAGTTTCAATGTGAAATGTCCACTGAGTTCTGATTTGAAATTTGTCTGATGAGTGACGCTAAAAGTTTAATGTTCCATTTATGTTTTAAAATAATGTACCACCAACACTACACCTAAACCTACCCGATTGTGTTAACATGAGCAAATGTGGCATAAAAAGCATCCATAATCGTGCCGTTTTAGCTTGTTTTGATCTCTCATCTTTGAGCTCTTTTACCGTGACTCGTTTTTCACCGGATTTGTACCCAAGGCTTCCTCTTCCTAAGTACAACTTCGTACCAGCTGAGCTACCGAGCAAGCTTGTTATGTCATAAAAGTGAAACATATGGAGCTGGTTAAGCGATGCAGAGTCAAAAAATATATTCGTTTACAAATCATGCACTTTGGTAAAAAGTGTTTTAAAGTCATAACATAATATTGTGCAAGGATATTGAAAACAAGTCTTTATTAATCCATAATATGACCCTGTAATCGTAACTATATGAAAACGATTAAAAGCGCTTGCTGTTTTACTGCCTCTAGTGTTCATTTCTGTTGGAAACCGCAGTGATATGTACGTATTGGTATGTATTTTTGCGACCCGTGAAAATGTTCCCATAGGTACATCTTTCCATGAGACCAGGTTGAATTAATTACAGTACATATAATAAGTGACACAAACGATACTAGTATTTTGAAAGTGTTCTAAGGAGACAATTAGTGTGTAGATCTTTGCTCCTGACAGCTGTTAACTGCTTGAGTCAGTGAGGTGAACTTGAGAACTGGATCAGTTTGATTCTTTGACAGTTTACTCAGACTGGTTACTTTAAAGCTTGACATCCCTGGGCTTCATTCAATTTCACTTTCTTGAAAATTACTTCCAAAAAATAACCATTTATGCACACAAGAAGAACACGAATACAGGTTTGGAATATCATGAGGCATCAATGTTGACAGAATTTAAATTTTGGGGTACAATATTCCTTAAATCATTTAAGCGGCTTAACGTTCTCTTGTTGTCTTCTATGTGTCTTAGAAACTGGCATTGTGTGTCCACATGTTGAGAACCGCACTCATCGGTAACAGTTCATAATTCTCTCAGATAGGAGTTGTGTTGCTCAATAAAAAAGCTACATAGGCTTTAACTTAGCTGAATTTCCTGAATGTTGCGATTACATTTCAATACTTGATTTATAGACCTATTTTCATTCAGCATATGCTTGAGAATTGGAGCACTTGTAAATCTTTTTGTGAAGCATTTGGAAAGCCTTAGATGCAGCTTCTGGGCATTCAAATTTTGATTTTCATCCCTTAAGCTAAAGGGAGAGAAGCAGTAGGCACCTAAATCTTGGAATGAAATTTGCATCTCCTAAAGATCTCTGGATCTCACTGATGTTTTTAGGTTGTATGCCTTTCTACCTAATCATCAAGAAGGAATTTACTGTTGTACGAAACATTTCTCAGCCAGTACATTATTTGTCAAGGAGCTTTCTCAAGACCAACCATGCATGATTCTTGTGTAATTCTACATTCTGACAAGACTGTTTATCATATCTCAGAAGAGCTTGTTGCCAGAAAAATACACCTGGTGACTCAGCCAAACTGCATCAGTCCTTGTACCCATTAGTAGATATAAATGTGATATTCCTGTTTTCTCTTTCTCAAAGTAAAACTAGACTATATGAACTATATACAGATCTTGTTTTAAGAGTATATATAGCTTGGTTCCAAAACCTAGCTTCTTTAATGTCTACTGCCTATCGTATATTCACCATGAAATCAACATTGACGGTTCTTATTTGTATGGACTATTGCAGTATTTATTATAAATTATTTATCTGTGCATGTCATTTTTTTTTTTTTTTTAAATTCATGTGCTCTCATAATCTTTAATCAAAATAACTTGCACTCCCTCTTACAGCATCATCTGTTCTCTTCTCTGATGACTTGTTTACTGGTGCAAGATGAGACAACCTGTCACTCACATGAGATCACAGTAACAGTCATTTACAACGATCTAACTTTCCAATCAATTTCTGATGGACAAAATCAAGTCCCGCCCTACATATTTTTATTTTATTTATTTATTTATTTTTCCTTTCTTCTTGTTTGAGAAGCCATTTCACATGGATATACGCCACAAAGGGAAGAAAAGGCTACCACAACTTTTGTTTCATGCCAACTTTAAAAGGCAGTATCCTAATGGTCATGGAACCTCAAAAGTCTCTGTTTTGACAGCAAATAAGCAGCAAATCTATGTGCCACACAAGTAGCGTTTCCACTCAGCTTGCCAGTATTCTTAGACGTTAACATGTTGCTGAGCTTAAGTTGCAGTCATTGAATAAAAATGCATACCACACAAAAATGATAGGTTATTTAATATAACTTTTAACTAAGAAATACTTTTCATTTAATTTATAAATTGTTTAGAAATTAATCTTGCTTTGTCCGCCATATTGTATTTATTTTTTTCACTGAGCTTGCCCTCTCCATGAAGGTTACATGTGATACCGCCTTAGAATATGTCCAGAAAGAAGTATCTTATGAGGTAATGCTAATTCTAGCACTGGTAAATTCCTCCATAATTTTCAGGATTTGTTGGAGCCATAGACTAGCAGTTAGCTCATGTATTCCCTATATTATTTATATTCCAGTGATCTGAGCTGTACGTTTTATTAGACTTCATGATGTGAATATATTTTTAAAAAATATATATTTCAAATGTAGTTAAAATATGCCATTCTATATTACAGTACAATACATGAATTTGAAATCAAATCCTCTCTGCACTTCCATATAAATCTATTTCCTCTCCAATGCTGCTTATATGTATTTCCGTTTTTAGTATCGCCATCAGATTACCAATTCCTTTACATTCTCCATCCTTATTTCCTTGTCTATCCATGTTGCTTTTATAGTTCTTGTGGAAAAATGCACAATAACCCACATTTCCTGACTTTTCCATCTTCTGCATGAATGCTAGATTTGTCCTTTCATAAACACATTTCTATAAGCATCAGCTGCTGTGCTGTGTGAACATTTTGTTTTGTACAGCTAAACTTTGAATATGGAAATATTTTTGGCCATGTCCCCTGAGGCTGTTGAGCCAGAACCATCAAAAATGAAATGGAGTTTTCATTGTGTTAATGAACTTGCATCTTATTATATCAGCGGCTTTTGTTCTAGCTCTGTAAGTTCTTTGATATCTGCATCTGTATATCAGTCTGCATTGGCAAGACCACATAACTGCATGTCTGAAGTAAAATTGCATCAGATTTTTTTCTGTGGCCATTTGTTTTCATTTTTGGCATATTCCTGGTCTGAAGAATCACAGCAACACTGTGTAGCTTCATTTGAAATCAATAGTCCTTTTCTTAAATTTAATTGAAAATAATAATTAATGTAGACATTTTTTTTTAATCAAAGCTATTCAAGAAGACAACTGAGAAACGTATAGTATTCCTCCACCTTGAAAAGTCCATCCATATTTAAATTAGCCTGGCTGTATTTCATTGCATCTCAATGCGAGTGTTGAAACCACAGGCACAAACCTGCATCCTGCATATTGTTGCCTATTTATTAACCACCATAATGCTTGTTAAGAACCGCAGAATCATATATTATTAACATATTTATAATTCTTCCAATAAAACTCAATGTTCAATAAACAAGACCATCACAGCATCCATCAAACACATGATTAGAATTTATGGTAATTACTTACAGTCATTCCAGATTTTCCAGTGCCTTTCTGTAAACTATTCACAGCCAGCCTGCTGAATACAGCTCTTCTTATTATATCCCTTGACTTTTGCTGTAGTCTCTGACTCCTTTTGGAGGTGTTATGGGTTCTCGGGCAGATTCGATTTGTTGCACTTTTCTCTGTATTAGCACTAGAACTTCCTCTCCTTTCTAATATTTGTATTTGCTTTTTCGTCGCTGCTTATTCTTCACAGTAGCCTCTAGTCTGGCATATACAACAAATAATTGTCTAAGTTTAGAAACAGATGGTGATTTCTTAGTTATTGGAGCTGCTTCTGAAGCGTCACAAATATACAACATGACCAGTGCAGTCTGATTCTCAAACAAAGTATCCTTCTTTTTAGTGATGTCACACATTTTATGCACTACCGATCAAAGTGTCGCATGATCCTTCAGAGTTCATTCTAATATACTGATTTGCTGCTTGAGAAACATTTCTCATATATTACAGTTGCAAACGGTTGTTCTGCTTTTTTTTTTTTTTTTTTGTGGAAACTGTGATACTTTTTTCAGGATTCTTTGATGATTAGAAAGTTCAAAAGAAAAACATTTATTAAACATTTATTAACGTAACGGTCATACGCATCTGTCTAGCATGTTTACGTAGAAAAACAATGGAAAAGTAGCACATTGAAATGGAAAAATGGCCGTTCTATGTGAACGGCCCCTTACATGTGTTTTTTTTTTTTTTTTTTTTCTTTAAACTTTCAATATGTTGAGGGCTGAGGGGTGGTCTTGCAGTCTCCAGTTCTGATGCAATCGGGTGACATGCTACAACTCCAGCAGCTTTGATGTCTCCACTGCCCAAATAGTTTCAGTGTACTGGATCATAACAGAGTTTCCGTTTTTTAATAAGGAGTGAGGAAGAATGTGAGAAATTGAGAGATGGGAAAACTGAGCAAAGAGTTGGGGAGGTTGTAGGAAAGAGCCAATAGTCTTTAGTCACTAAAATAAATGGAAAAAAACTGAATGTATTGATCTAAGGCTAGAAGGAATGAATTTGGCTCACTGATCAATGGCACATGAATAGATGTATGTCTCAAAATATTTTGACCCAAGTGAATACCCCTTCAAAACCACCTGATTACCAGGTTCTTCAAGACTAATGCGTCTTAAAACTAGGCAGACCACAGAAATCAATAATGCAGAGCTCCTTATCACATTCATCACCTCCTGTTTACTTGTGCTATGGAGACCAAAACACACTGAATTCTGGACTTATTTACCTTTTATTTTAAGTTAAAGGAATAGTTGAAATGGAAAAAATCTGTTTTTTATTTACTTGTCCAGTCAAGTCACCTTCATTTATATAAGTAGCATTGTATACAATGCAGATTGTTTAAAAGCAGCTTTACAGTGATAACAGGAAACGATTCCATGGCCCTGTTTCCATCTGGTATTAAGATGCGTTTTAATCGATTGGATGGTGGATGAGGAAGACACGTACACATTTACAACTGATGCTTTTAATCTGTCTCTTTTTTCCACTTTCAACCACAATCATTTCTTCGAAGAGAGGGTCTATGGGCGGGTAACAGTATGGGCTTTTTCAGATCTTTCGACCTAATGGGCAAAATATGGTTGCGCAATTTGCATATAAACGCGCCTAGAGACAACGGAAAAACATACGGAGAGCAGCAGCTTTCCTTTCTGCTTTGATAGCTGCAAGACCATGAAGAAAAGTGTGAGAATCGAATGGTGAGAGAACATTGTGCTTCGTACATTTTTCATCTTAAAACCAAACTTGCGTCTCAGCCAACAAAGTTTAAATCCCATCTGGCTATCGCGCTTTCCATAATGTTTACGCGTTAGGTCAGTAGGCGGAGAGTAGGTAGTCTTTAGTGGCTGTTCAAACACATTCAACCACATGAGCATTTCCACTACGAAAACAATCCAGTCAAATGCGTTTTCGACTCTGGAAGTGTTCGAAAGCGGACAAGCTCAAAGCGTTTTACACCCCATTTACACCTGTATTTTGCGTTGTCCACTTGTGATCTGATTTTAATACCAGGTGGAAACAGGACCAATGATGCAAACAGTTCATTTCGGCTGTACAGCAGCTCTAAAAGAAAGTAGTGTAATTGTTTAGCTGAAGTCAGTTCAGCTGACACGTATTGTCTTTCCAAACCTGTGTCAGTGTTTGAGATTGGCAACCACATTTACTTACAGGAGTCTCAAAATGTCCTGTCCACACAGCAGCTTACAATGGTGTCTCGAATACTGCCTGCATGAGCGTTCAACGGAAGTCAAACCCATATACTGTTTGTGACTATCTGTAACCATAGTGACAATGACTAAAGTAATATAAAAGAGGTGCCTTATCACATTTGAGAGTCAATTGAGGTGCGAGTTCATCCGTGAAATCTTTATTAACCGACAGAAGCTTTTATATCTGAGTAAAGAGCGCAGCATTTGAGTTGTGGCTAGACCACAAAACTGAGCAGCTCCGGTGCAAGACAGTGACCTCATCTAAAATCTTCAAATGACACACAGCTCTCATGTGACGCATGTATGTGCAGCGCAGAGCAGATCTCTCACACTGTATGACGTGGCAGACAGCTAGTTGTCCATTTCGGTTCCGTTCACATAGCAGGGCTTTGATGAAAATGCAGTTGTAAGTCTTGAAAATGTATGGGTGGGAGTGTGGTTATAGAATGCGGTTGTTTTTCCCTTGTGTATTAAGCACACTTTTTTTTTTTTTTTTTTTTTTCCCCTCCTATAAGGGTTCCCATCAACAACTGTGTGAACATATTGTTGTCATATTAAAGACTCAAATACAGGACAGTCAGCCGTATTCTACTGCTGTGTGAACCTGGCCGTATCCATTTATGTCAGCAAACGTGCCTGTTGCCACTCGTGGTTAGAAAGAGTGGACCAAAGATGGGCTGATTTGATGTATCAGAGGTTTTTGAAGGTGGAAAATAATGTATCTTTGGTGTGATCACTGATTACATAAACCTAAGCTCTCATGTGTTTTGTTTGCTCAGCCTTCTTTGCTTGATGTGTGGGGATTTGTTTTGAGGGACTGTGTGAAATATATAAAGATACTGTTGTGTTTAAGCTTTCATCAAGAGTCAGGGGAAGGGTTACAAGTGCAGCAAACACAAAAGCTTTCTTCCCTTCGGTGAATTCCATGAAGATACTGAAAATGTCACCTGTCAAACTTATTCTTCCACACTGTTGTATATCCCAGCTGCCCGTTTCCTTGCCCCTTCATCTCCATTTTTGTGTACCAAACTTGAAGTTCATCTCTTGTTCACCTGCTGCACCAAAAAGATGAATCATATTTAGGCCCTTAGAAATGGAACAGAACGAATTCATAAATTAAAGAGTGTAGGGAAACATTAAAAAAGATGTTTTGATGAAAGCGAGCGAAGCTTTTCGTCTGTGGAGAGAGGATAAGGCTGCATGCGTGAAACGAATCTTACAGTGAATTCAAAAGCGCATCACATCAGCATGACAGAGCGCCCTCCTACATCGAGGCTCATCTGCAGGGAGACGGTTCACGTGGGCGAGAGAACTGGCAAGGGACAGCGCTACAGCGTTGAGGTGATGTTTAGTCAGGGGCGAGCATTAGGGGGTCAGGATTATCATGTTTGTAAGCGTGCTCTAATATAGACGATGAAGGTAGAACTAGGGCTGATGATGGAGTGAATTATAAGCATAGCAAAAAAGTGACTGAACTGGCAAAACTTTGACAGTTGGAGGTGTGCTTGTCAAAAAGTCTATTGAATGTGTAGTAGACAATTGAAATGACAAAATGTGGGTTGAGTTCAGTTTTGTTGTTTATAATTATGTAAATCAGGCGTTTATAGACACATTCATACATGGAAGATTATTTTGGACATTAGTTGTTTGCTTGTTTTTGCCATGAGCATTTTTTGTTGCTTTTAATATAGCATTTCATCAATACTGAAAGTGGCCTTTTTGCTTCAGTCATATCCCTACCGCTGATGCACGCTGGGTAAGTTATGTATATATTACCTGTGTAACCGACTGAAGTGATGTGACCTTTTATCCTTTTCCTATTTTCTTTTTAAGTGTGATTTTAGAGAATCCAGCGGTAATATTTTTCAGTTGAATGTCTGCAGGCGTAAATCAATGTAGTCCGCGGGGCTGCTCACAGCAAGGCCAGCTTTCATTCTGTCTACCGGAGCAGAATAAACAGATCTGTCTGCTCACATGGGCGCTGGCCAAGATTAACTTTATTGGGAACAGTGCGACTTAAGATATCACAGAAAGGTGCTGCCTCACACATGGATTTCTGGCTAGCTTTATCTGTCAGAGATGATGTCTGTTGTTGTAAGCCCTGCTATGTTGGGGAGCTTGGCTTCTGTTGAACCACCTGTTTTATTGCTGTCAACAAGATTAGACCCAACTAGGCTGCATCGTAATACTGTTGATGGAGATGCTTGGCAAAATCAGCTCATCATTGGCAATTTAGAGCCACATCTGGCATCTGTTGTTTTCATTAGAGCATTGCAGGACTACAGCAAGGCTTGTCGGAAGGAGTCTGCGTGCCGAACCCCTCCTAAAAAGCCCCTTCCCTCTCGCTCTCAACTTCATTGTAGGGGCTGCACTGACTGGTCAGCTTGTCGATTACTTCTGCATCTTGTTGTCGCATTGGGTCTGATTTGAATAATCAACCTGACAAGCGAAATATACTTCCAGTCAAAAGTTTTAAATGTTCTTGCACTTATTTGATCAAAAATACAGTACAAACAATGATACTGTTGATGTCAAAATTATGAATTTTATGAAAATTTATATAAAAAAAAAATATTATTGTTATTATTATTTGAATTTATATTTTAAATGTAATGTATTCCTATGATGGCAAAGCTGAATTTTCCTCCAGTCTTCAGTGTCACATGATCCTTTAGAAATCATTCTAATACACTGATTTGCTGCTTAATTATTATTGGTGCTCAATTATTAATAATTATTATTATCTGAAGAACCACTGCAGACTGAAGTAATGACTGCGGTGGCTGGTATGAGACAGTTGTTGCACATTGCAAGCTAGATCGATATTAGAATGTCATATTAATAAAAGCTGGATGACTTGTGATGCTAAAGGGCATGCAATTCATTTTAAAACACTGTATGGTGGAGAAAATGCGGTATTCCTGTTACTACAAATAAAGCTTGACAAAATTGTCAAAATAGTGTTGTCTGTGTACAAACATGTTACTCGCAGTAAATCAAGAAAACAAGAGATTGAAACAATAAGACTTTTTTTTTTTTTTTTTTTATCCAGAAAGTATTCTTGTGGCTTCATAATATTAAGGTTGAACCACTGTAGTCACATTGACTATTTTAACAATTTTCTGGACCTTGAATGTGGTAATTTCATTGCTTTCAATGGTGGATAAAAAAAAAAAAATCTTGAATTTCATCAGAATATCTTAAATTGTGTTCTGAAGATGAACGAAGGTCTTACGGGTGTGGAATGACATGAGGGTGAGTAATTAATGACAAATTTCATTTTTGGTGAACTAAAAGCATAACTAATAGTTATGCTTTTATTTATATAAAGTAGACATGATATTGCATAAAGAAAGTAGTCTAACGTACATCAATTTATTTGTTCATTTACAATTTAAATTACAATTATTTTACTTTTTAAATTGATGTTATGAGACTTAAGGGTTAGTTTACCCAAAAATGAAAATTATGTCATTTACTACTCACCCTCATGTCGTTCTACACCCATAAGACCTTTTACACCCATAAGAACACAAATTAAGATATTTTTGATGAAATCCAATGGCTCAGTGAGGCCTCCATTGCGAGCAATGTCACTGAAACTCTCAAGATCCAGAAAGGTACTAAAGACATATTTAAAACAGTTCATGTGAGTACAGTGGTTCTACCTTAATATTATAAAGCAACGAGAATACTTTTTGTGCATCAAAAAACAAAATTGCGACTTTTCAACAATATCTAGTGACAGCCGATTTCAAAACAGTGCTTCGAAGCTTTACGAATCTTTTGTTTCGAATCAGTGGTTCGGATCGCGTAAACAAAGCCTTGTTTACTGAAATCATGTGACTTTGGTTCTCCGAACCACTGATTCGAAACTCCATACATCATAAGTTACTAAACGTGACAAAATCAACAATAACAACAGTGTATAAATAGTTGAATTCAACAGTGAAACTTTTAAATTTGTGTATATAAAACGCTTCTAAATAATATTTACTTATAAATATTAAGCTAATTCATACTCGATTCAAGCATGTAAAACTCAGAATTAGCATATACAGTGTAGGAAAGTGTTAAATGTTTTCTGCTCTATTTATATTTTTCAGTGCAGTGTAATGTGAAATGTATTATTGTGTATCTGACACATAAGGTCAAGCTGCCATAAGCTGTTGTGCATTCCAGCCAAATCCAATAACCCTGAGCTTCCCTACCTGTGTACTGCTTTGATGCATATGCTTCCTCTGAGCTTCCAAGCTATTATCACAAGACACATGATGTGCTTCTCCCAGCGGCCTCAAACTCTACACAAATGAAATAGAGAAATCGATCAAATGTGTCAGCTAGACTTTCTTTTTGAATTGGTGATGAGGAAAATCTGGCCCAAAGCTGCAGATGCTGTCAATCAAAGATCTGTTCTGAGATCTGTTGGTATCTCTTTGGCTCCAGAGTTCTTAAAAGACTGCCGACACATCTTCCCTTCAACTCTGGCAAACGACCACCTCTGGTTCAGAGTATTGCACTGGAGCACAAAGGTCTCATGTGGTTACAAAGCTCCCGCTATGATCCTGTGTGTATACATGACCGCAGGGCGAATGGTAACAACCTAAAAATAGGTCTTAAAAAAAAACTTCAATGCCAACAGCAGTTATGAGGCCTTTAAAAGTGGAGGTAAAGCTGCAGACTGCACTCTGAAAATTAACACCCTGGTTCTGCTATGACTGTCAGTTATATATCTTGTAAATGCATGTGAAGTCATTTAGCTACTCATTAAATCTGAGACTAGGGGCTTGGTCATTTTCACACTGATGGCATCGTAATTGCAAAAGACTCTGAAATAACAAAGATTTTGAAACAATCTTTTTTACAACCTTCCAAGTAAGTGTGCCAGAGGAAGTTGTGAACAGGAACTATGTCTGAGTGGTACTAACAACCAATTTATGATAATTTTATGTCAAAAAATCTAATGGTTCATTTTTACATTTTCTCAAATGTGAATTGATTTTGCCGATGCAAAACACAATGCTAAGGGTTTTTTGATGGCTCCAGGGCATTGTCATGTGGTCCCTAATGTGTTCTGAGGGGTTTGAGCATATATATATATATATATAGTGATGCGCAGATCACGGTTATATCCACGGGCGCTGTGGATAATCCGCGGGTCAGGTAATAAAAAAATAACATTTAATTAATTGCAGGTGGGTCGCGGGCGGATGAGAGATAAATCATGAATGTTTTGATTTTAATAAAGACACAAACTCTAATTTCACACTTACTTTCGTTTCCAAAAACAGCGTATCTCTTCAGGGAAAATTAATAAAGGAAAACATTTGCCAAGAGCAACTCCTAGTGGATGTTATAGAACACATAGGAAGAAAATCTACATGAGATATTGCTTAATACTAATTGTAATTTTTCGTCAGGCGCTAATTTGCACACGCAATTCCCACAATTGCGTGTGCAAATTAGCGCCTGACGAAAAATTACAATTAGTTCACTTGTTAAGCAGCAATGGAGGCAAAACAAATCCGAGAGAAATTTTAAAAAAGGAGAATTAAAAAAAAAAAAAGGAAGGAAAGAAAAGTACCGTGTGGGAACATTTTAGTGAAGTAGTTCACTAATCAAGTGTTGAGTAGGCCTATGTGATATATACCGGCTGTGAAACGCAGTATAATAAACGAATAAAGCCTATATCCAGCCTTTGCTTGGGCTGAACATATTTAATTTAATGTGTGTGTGTGTGTGTGTGTTTGGGAAGTTGCAGTGATGGAAACAATGACATTCCAATTTAAGTTTGGAGGGAGTAAAGCCTCTAAAGATGCAATTTTTCCAAAGAAGACCTTTTATTACTTAAAATAAGTTCGAAATTCATTTAAAAACAGCCTAGTTCAGTGTAATATGTTGCCATATCATGATACTGAACACTGAGAATTTGAATAACTGTAATATGACGATCGGGTGTGGGTCGGGTGCAGATATCTAAATCAGAGTAAAATCATAGGTGCGGGTGGGTGGCGGGCGGATGGCACATTTTTTTTTAAAGCGGATTCGGGTGACGTTTGAGCTGATCCGCGCATCACTAATATACATAGATTCCACGTTCGACCACTCCAGACACATCGGCGCGGTCGTCATCTTGGAACGGTCATTGTGTCGCCACTCACAGTAAGAATCAATGATGCCACAACATAGCACAGCTTCTGGTTGTGGAACCACCACGATTTAAATTCCCGGAGAAACTAGATAACCTTTCACAGGAGAAAATGTGTTGGTTTGTGTTTTAATATGTATTAACTCAATATTACAGGTTTTTACTATGATACTTTTTAATGTTTTTACTTTTACAATGGTAAATGTTGTGTTAGCTGACACCTTGTAGTCTTGTTGTATTGTGTTAGTTTAGCAAAATCATCTGCTGAAGTCTATTGGAGATATAGATATTCATACATGGGTGTAACTACAGTTGCAGATGCTCAGTCAACTCTCAGTCAACTTGCCATCGAGTGTTCACGGACCAGCTTTAACCATTTCAACATGCCGGACGGCTTACATATAACGGCCCATAGAAACAGCTGCTTATGAGGCATCTATGTATATACTAAGAAGTGTCTGGCCTTTAGTTTAAAATACTCATCTGTTTAGGAATGGGTTGTTACCCAAAGGTGAAGAGAACTCAGAATAACATAATCAATACAAAGGGATGCTTTCAAACTTTTCTACTGTACATTTCTAAAGGGACTAATCAAAAGACATTTCATTTCTTAAATGAGGCCTTTTTATCTGGATATCATACTTTTTGTATTTTTTTTTTTTTTTTTTTCATCTTAATTATATTTAGTTTAGAATATAGTACATAATTATGTCCACGTCTTTTTTTTGTTTGTTTGTTTTGTTTTTTTCTTTTAGGCATTTTATGGCTATACCCTGCCTCATGAGCATTAATAAATACAAGTCATATTAAGCAACTTATTCATTATGAAAGCTGTTAATTGTACACACTGTTCACATCAAGTGAATAGTGGATTAGTTTTCATTTTACACAACACACAGTGCAAATTGAGGTGCTGATAACCATGCCGACCAACGGTTCAACTGTGCATGCTGAAGAGGTTGTGTAATTCTACCTCAATGACCCACTGGGCTCTTTGTTGGTAATTTCTGCTAAAGCTTGACAGATTTGCAGCATGTAATCCTTTTCAATGATTACTGGCCTAATGAAAACTCTCTTGTTAGTCATGCTCTGTATTAGCCACAATTGGACACTAGAAAATGAATTAATTATTGGTGCTCATTATAGAGAGACCGAGACCAAACGATATTTGATCTGTGCAAAATAAATCTTTAGACCGAAGCGAATGAACTCACGATAAGTCTTTTAATGATACACTTTTGGTGTTATCATAGAACCTACGATTGTTCTTGAGGATTTTAAAACCATATTAGTCAAAAAGGTCAGTTGTGCTATATTATTTATCCTTTTAATCTCTGTAGAGCCTTTGTTTAATTAGCTTTTGGTCTTTGATTGCTAAACCTTCATATCAATGGGACCTCATTAACTGATTTCAACTGAAAGTCTACATTGCAAATCAAACCCACACTAAAACACATTCTTCATGCTTTTAAAGTGACATAGTCACGAATGACCGTTGCATCGAACTACGCCACTGTCTTTCTTGTAAATATACCAATGTCAATCTAGAGGTTAAACTCAGGTAAAGTTTTCCATCAAGCAGTAGGTGTGTGTGTGTGTGTGTGTGTGTATGTATGTGTGTGTATATATATATATATATATATATATATATATATATATATATATATATGAGAGAGAGAGAGAGAGAGATTGTTCAATTATACAACAGTTCTTTCTTTCTGGTTCTTGAATCTGATTGGATGATAGACGTGTGATATTTTAGTGATAACAGCACACTTACCTTTTCACCATTTGTTATCACTCCGCTTCAAGCGACCATCTTTTTTTTTTTTTTTTTTTTAAACACCTTGTTCTTTGCAAATTGCAAAAGTCCACCTCCGCTTTAACACATTGTCAACTTCTGTGCTTATGAAAGTAGTTATATATTGAGGCAGGCAGCAATTAACAGAATTAGGTGGCTGAGTGTGTAGCTCTTCCTGAATGCTTCTGACACCAGCCTGCTTTCTGGTGCCAGGGTCAGAGTCACACTGCATTTACTCTAATGGCTTCAGCACAGCAGCTTTCTCCAGAGGTAAACAACACCTGCAACCTCCAATGCCATTATTCAGATTGTTTCTACGTATATATGCCAGAGACAAAATTCATTTCATTGAGTTTTTTTTTTTTTTTCTTCCATCCAATGTTGTTTTTACTATAAAGCATCCATTGGACAAATCCAAACTGCACTCAAAAAACTTAGAGGCAATTAAAAAGCAAAAATAGCATCAAACATTTCAGACAAAACCAAGTTTACTCATGTTTTACATAAAGTTACACAGGTGGTTCTGACAGACAGACAGACAGACAGACAGACAGACAGATTATATTGCCAAAAATATTGGGACACCCCTCCAAATCATTGAATTCAAGTGTTCCAATCACTTCCATGGCCACAGGTGTATAAAATCAAGCACCTAGGCATGCAGACTGCTTCTACAAACATTTGTGTAAGAATGGGTCGCTCTCGGGAGCTCAGTGAATTCAAGCGTGGTACCGTGATAGGTTGCCACCTGTGCAATAAGTCCATTTGTGAAATTTCCTCACTACTAGATATTCCAAGGTCAACTGTTAGTGGTATCATAACATAGTGGAAGCAATTGGAAACAACAACAACTCGGCCACGAAGTGGTAGGCCACGTAAAATCACAGAGCGTGGTCAGCGCATGCTGAGGCGCACGGTGCGCAGAAGTCGCCAACTTTCTGCAGAGTCAATAAATACAGACCTCCAAACTTTGTGTGGCCCTCAGATTAGCTCAAGAACAGTGCATAGAGAGCTTCATGGAATGGGTTTCCATGGCCGAGCAGCTGCATCCAAGCCTTACAGCACCAAGTGCAATGCAAAGCGTCGGATGCAGTGGTGTAAAGCACGCGCCACTGCACTCTATAGCAGTGGAGGCGTGTTCTCTGGATTGACGAATCACGCTTCTCTGTCTGGCAATCTGAGGGACGAGTCTGGGTTTGGCGGTTGCCAGGAGAACGGTACTTGCCTGACTGCATTGTGTCAAGTGTAAAGTTTGGTGGAGGGGGGATTATGATGTGGGGTTGTTTTTCAGGGGTTGGGCTTGGCCCCTTAGTTCCAGTGAAAGGAACTCTTAATGCTTCAGCATACCAAGACATTTTGGACAATTTCATGCTCCTAACTTTGTGGGAACAGTTTGGGGATGGCCCCTTCCTGTTCCAACATGACTGCACACTAGTGCACAAAGCAAGGTCCATAAAGACATGGACGAGCAAGTTTGGTGTGGAGGAACTTGACTGGCCTGCACAGAGTCCTGACCTCAACCCGATAGAACACCTTTGGGATGAATTAGAGGCGGAGACTGCGAGCCAGGCCTTCTCGCCAACATCACTGCCTGACCTCACAAATGTGCTTCTAGAAGAATGGTCAAAATTCCCATAAACAAACTCCTAAACCTTTTGGAAAGCCTTCCCAGAAGAGTTGAGGCTGTTCTAGCTGCAAAGGGTGGGCCAACTCCATATTAAACCCTACGGATTAAGAATGGGATGCCATTAAAGTTAATGCACACGTAAAGGCAGGCATCTCAAAACTTTTGGCAAGATAGATAGATAGATAGTTAGATTACATCTACATGTTATTAAGCACTTAAAGAAAGTCTACAGAGAAACACCACAATCGATATATTGGGGGGGGGTTAAAAAAGTGATTAAATTTGGCTTAAACAATTACAATTTTTTGGCAGGTCAATTTGTATGCTGAAGCTTCAAAGATATATATTGTTTGTGATGGAACAATTTTAATCTAATTCTAGTCATGCATACTAAATGTAATAGATTGTATCACTGCAAAGACACCAGGAAGGAACATGGAAGGAACGACAAGACTAGTCATGCTACTGACTCAGAGCAAACTCCACCAACAGGAACTGCATATCTATAATTTGTCTACTTAGAAAATTAGCTCCACATCAAAAAGACAATTTAAACAACATTGCAGCTGAAATAACAAACTGACAAATTTATGAAAGCACTTCAACAAAAATGCAAGCTTCACATTTTTGCTTTTAATATCTCCCGTTATCTTGCCTGATGGGCTTCCATTATAAGGGCATTAGCCTAAATGCATTTTCTTTTTTTACAAATTAAGGGGCAAGTTATTTTTTGTCTGATAATAAACCACAGGCCACAGAGGCTGTCAAAAGTATAACTTGTATTTAAATTTATTAGAACTTTGCTTTCCGAAAACATTCCTTGAAATCAGTCTGTTAATGTAGCAAGTTATTTCCTTTTTTTTATCAAAATGAGATGCACTTTTTGTATTTTAGGATGTAATTGCTGTTTGTATGCTCTGGCACCTGTGCAGATTTGCTTTGGCTTTCACTGAATAACATCTGACAGGCAGTAAGATAATGGTGGCCAAGTCTCTTTATAGTTTGTACAAACAAACTGAGTTACATTCTAATTAAGCATAAACACGCCAAATTACAGTGCATCTCACAAAAGCACATTTTACTTTCAGACATTGAAATTAGCGGTTAAAGATAAATAAACAAGTTGTTAAATGTAAGTGTCCAGTCATTATGATACACGTGTACTCTATGAAGGGTAGGAAAATTAGTAAAATTACCTTAGAACCGGTATGGTTAAAAGTAATATAAGAAGATTCAGTATTTAAAATATATATATATATTTTTTTTTTTTTATTTATACAATACATATTCCAAGGCAAATTGACAACAGTAGCACTTTGCTAACCCCCAGTTAACCCCATCAAATATTTAAGCAGATGAGAAATAATCTTTTGAGGAAACGAATTTGGAAAGAGTTTTTTCCCCACTCAGTGTTCAATATTAGATAGAATTTGACAAGGTGAAACAAAAGTCTGTCAATCATTCAGACTTTGGCAAGGCAGTCACTTACTGTGGGGTGATGGTAGGATTGTGCAAGGAGAAGAAAGAACAAGAGGTTGTGGTTGGATATAGAAAGGGTAGCCTTGATTGATAACATGCTGATGGATCTGGGTCTGCATGACAGCTTTTGGCCAGGCTGAGGAAAATTGTGAGTTGAGATAGTGAGAGTGAGAGGTAGTGAGTAAATGAACAGGTATCTGTGGATCTCATAGAGGAGGAGAGTGGTCAGTGATGGTAATGGAAGGGTCAGTCAACTGTGAAGGACTCAGAAGACAGTGAAGGAGTTTTTTGAAGAGTTAGAGTTGGGTGTGCAATGACGCAAATCATAGTTCATGGTGGAACACTGAAGAATTAATACCAAAACTGACGATGTACCACAAGTTATATGCTTGCAGCTATGTGAATTAAAACTCAGGGTAACATTATTTAAATGGGGCACTTTAGACATTGTACTAAGTACTACAAAATTTATATGGTATGATTTTAACCGAAAATTCAACATATTGACACAATGATAACTGCAAATTGCACATTTCACTGTTTGGAGTCCAGTTGTTTCTGTGAATCCATTTGCTTCTTTTCTGTAGCTTTCAACAGCCTGTAAAAATATACCTTAGGTTTCTAGTAAAATCTATTTGTACAGTCAATCGCACAACTATTTCCCATTTTAGATGTGTTTTGTGTGTTTTTTGTGGCATTCACACTGAAAACCATTGCTGCCACTCAGTATTTTGCCACTCAGTAGGCTTAACCGCAGTGACTCACGTGACGTCACGTGCATATCCTCTATAGAGACAAAAGGCTGCCGCCTGATAAAAGCAATGCATGCTGGTTTGAAAATTTGTCCGACTTTGATCAGAGCTGCATCCGCCTTATGATCACATGTGCCATCAAAGTACCGCGAGAGCAAAACGAGACCAGCCGCCTAGGTCAGGCACTGCATTTGCTCAAAATCGGCTGCGAAAGCCTTGATGATGACACACTTTATTCTCATTGATATATAATATCTGATATTTAATACATGAGAATTTCAGTCGCATCCTTTTCGGCTACAATCAAAGCAAAAATCGCGGGGTCTGCCATGAATGATGTTGGTTAAGCACACTACGGAAAACACGAAGTGTCCGACCTGACGGCGTAACCGGCAGATCTTGCCAGCCAGTGGCAGGCTAGTGTACTTCATCTCAAACAAGCCTACTTGAAACTGGAGTTAAACACAGGAAGTCAGAACACAGGAAAAAATGGGAAAACAAAACAAAAGACTGGGAAACGTGAGACAGTAATCATGACAATAACATTGAGAGAACCATGCCAGTAGCTGGGTAAGTACTAGAATTCACTTGAGTTTGGCTTACTGATGTATCACTGTTGTTGTATCATCTGTTGTAAAAATAAATTAATTTTAATATCATAATAAAGTGTCACACACCATTACACACATATCAATTTATCTTCTAAGCAAATTATAACACTAGAGAATTGTGATTGTACATAAATATTTCAAGACAAACAGACCTGCAGTTCAACTATTAAGTGATTTGTATTTTAGACAATTTAATTAACATAATGTAGCAAATCCAGTGAAAAATGTGCACTAATGAAATGCGACTGAAAATATGTCTTTGTTTCACTGTTTACAGAAAAAAGCATTCTGATGAACAATGCAAACAAAAGTGCTACAAATTAACATATAAAAGTTAGCTAGCAGTTAGCATTCTCCGTTGTAGTGTAAAATAAAGGGGGCTACCTCTGTATTAATTTTGTTTGTAATTATTACATATTATACAGGAAAACTGAGAACCCTGACGGAATGATGTGGGACTATTAGCATATGTGATTGTAGGCATTGTAAGTATTAGCATCAAAAGTTTCTGAAAGATTTCTCTGTGAAAATCTCTGAATTCACTCACTGTTTGATGTGGAATTAGCTCAAATGGTAGTGTGTAACTCTTGCAATGCCAAGGACATGGGTTTGATTCCCAGAAAACACAGACAAACGTAACATGAAAAAGCTATTTACACTAACTCTACACAGTGAATGTAATGTATACAATAGTGTGGGTAATGTTTATGTGGTTGTCAATGAATAAGATGCTACATTATATTCAAAATGGATATTGACTAAACATCTTCAGTACATTTTAGCTTTAATAAGATTTGCCCAAGACATAAGCAAGAATAATCATGAATCAATGATCAATAATCATGGTTTCCTCTATGATTCCTATTCTTTCAGACAAAAAAGCACTTGGACGCGACAAAGTCATAATTATGACTTCAGAAGTTGTAAGCAGCAGTGGTTTAGGTTTTAATGTGATTGACACACATTCAAATGAGGCTTTTTCTGATGCCTAGAAAATATTAAAATAAAGTGCCTAACGGGTATTTAATAGTGGGAATAAATTGTTTGAGTATTTAATAGACCTGTAATTCAAAATGGATGTGGTGTCCTCGTGTTGATCGGACGGGCCGGGCACTTCAACTGTGATGTATGCAGCTCATATTGTTACCTCACTTAAAACCTTAGCTCCCGTCCTGGATCTTCGAGGACATATTTACTGATCAGCAGGTTCAGTATGGTTAGGGTCAGGGGAAGGTGTAATGGTGGGTGTTAGAAATGGGGACAGGTAACATCCATTTAATAAATATATATTGAATATGTTGTTATTATTGCTGTTGTTTACACAAATGGATAGTCCCAAATTCAACATTTACAAAGTCCACCTGCGAATAGTTTACTTAGAGTTGTCTCTGCACATTAAACTTTAATTGGAGAGAATATTTCAATATCAAAAAATAACCTTTAAGAAAAGCTAAATCCACATACATTCTAAATAACAAATGTTACAACAGCATCTACTAAATATTTTAACAATGTATTGCAGGGGAAACAAACAACAAAAAAAAAGGTTTAGCTGTAATCCTGAAGAACTTGATTGACAGTGAAAGTCAGGTGGGTTGCTCTTAGAAACAGATATGA
Source organism: Ctenopharyngodon idella (assembly GCF_019924925.1). NCBI lineage: Eukaryota > Metazoa > Chordata > Actinopteri > Cypriniformes > Xenocyprididae > Ctenopharyngodon > Ctenopharyngodon idella. Next base: position 13,446,257 of record NC_067236.1, on the reverse strand, counting down.
ATTCCTCTTGCTTCTCAATTCCTCTTCCTCATATTCTTCAACAGGGCAATGTTGAGTGTCAGGTTATCCCCGGCTTGTTAAGGCTAAATAGTAATGGGCTAAGCTGGTGAGAGCTTTTTAAAACCACGAGGGACCTTGACAACTGCTGAGAATATTCACATATAATGCACTGAATATGCTGCCTGGAGATAAAAGCTGATTATTCCGAGAGGGCATGCCTATTCCTGCTGCTGTACTAACCCTATGTGGAAAAGAAGTGTGCTTAATTGTATTGAATGAGCTCTTGTAGTGTACTTCAAATCTTCAAAGTGTTTTAAAAACTTTTATTTTTTATTTTTTTACTTTTTTGTACTTGCAGATATAATATAATATTAATGAAATAAAAGGCCACTTAAGTGTAGAGAGTAGACTTTCATGACTATATGTTTTAGCACACTTACTGTAAGTACACTTGTAAAAAGTGCACTTTGTAATAATGTGTATTTTCTGTTTTGGTTTCATTCTAGATCCTGTTTTCTTTATTCTCATTTTCCCACCACTAGTTTGTTTCTATGGATACTGATTTGAATTACACACCTGATTCAGTTTCTGTTCATTCAGTTCCTTATTCATTGTTGTCTGTGTTATAGGGCCTGTTTACACCTGGTCACTTCATGCATTTTCTCTGATCGGATAGCTATCCGATCGTGAAAAGACCTGGTCTAAATGCCCTCCGAAATGCATTTGAGACGGATATGAATCCGATCGCTCAAACCACTTCAGGAGGTAGTCTGGGATGCATTCCAGTCAAAACTGAACAGGTCTAAATGCATCTGGCTGTTGAAACCACATATGTAAATTTAACTCCTCCCAAAAATAGTAAAAAATAAACGTGTGAGAGCGTGTTATAGGCTAAATAACATGTTATAGCCAGATATGACAGTGCTACTGCAGCACGCATCGCCGCAGATGAGTAGCTGAGGATCTATTCAGCAAGACAACACGCAAACTACCGCAAATCAAACTGAAAGTAAGTTGCAGGTGCTCAAAACACAATCATCTTCATTAAAAGTAATGAGACTAAATGATCTTTCCAGTTCTGTGGACACGCTTTCTCCTATTGCGGTCTTTGATTTTGAAATTAGCTGATGATCAGTAAAATGCAGCACATATTTGTTGCTTTCGGTGACGTGAACTCCATGAAAAACATTACATTAAGTTCTCAATTAACTATATTATTTTAAATGATATTATTTTCATATTATACTACAGGGCTGTTGAATGCTTAAATCTGATTGGTTGACGAACATTCTAACTTAAGGTGTGCGGTTATTTTCAGGGAAAAGCACTGCTAAAATAGTTCCAGGCAGGTCTTGACCGCATTACAGTTTGATTTCTGTTTTCAAAGTTCCTTACAGCCTACAACAATAGGAAAATAAACCTACAGATGGCCTACTTATAGCGTAATTAACTTATTAATTAAACTACTTAAGGAGAAATTATTTGAACAAATATAAATAAACGTACACATCAGCTTTAAACATATGGTTAATAGATATAATATTAAAGTGCATAATGTTTAATATGTCTACTTTTCTTTGCCAAAGCTTATGCATGCATGTTAACTAATGTATCCATAAAACTTTACAGAGTCTTCTTCATCCTGCAAATATACAACACTACTATGATTTTCAGCTTTCTTGTGTGCTGTTAGATTTGCATCATTCTTTAATGAATTCTTGGGCATCTTTTATAGATAGTCTGTGGGCAGAAAAAAAGGGGTTCAGAACAAAACATCATGAGCTGCTGTGATTTATTAATGCGGTCTCTTTTTGAACTTTTTGTTCTTCATTTGTGTCCCTATGTTGAGTAAGAAGTTGACCTGGTTGACTGAAATCCACTGAGAGCTTTGCCCTGCCTATTTAGATTGTGTTCACACTGTATTCCATCTATTTTGCATCCATTTTATAAACAAAACTGCATTTTCTCTGCATAAAAGATTCAGATTGTTTCTGGCTCAAAAAGTCTTGTCCCTTTTGATCATCAGCATTTAGACAACTTGAGACCTGAGGCATTTCCAAAATCCACAAAAATCAATGATTGCTTTAATGTTTGGCACATGATTTTGGCAGCCGTAATATTACTCTGTCATGCTGCTGTGGCTGTTTGCATCAGTTGTCGTTGAGCAATAAAGCACGCAGAGATGCTTTCACACTGATGAAAGAACACTGGCTTCAACAATAATTCATTCAGCTTCAAGTCACCCTTCTTTGGTGTCACAACTTAAGATTTCATAGTCACGTTGGAAAGCTCTGACGATTTATGATTGACAGGACTAAAAACAGTTTTAGTAGCATCACATGGAATGTTCCACGAATGTTTCTGTGGCTAATGTGAGGACTTCATTCATCCTATTTAAACAACAGTTTGTGGTTATAAATTAATATTTTTAAGAGTTGAGTTGGAGAAGGGAGAAGGACTTGAAGAAGAAAAGAAAAGAGAAGAAGAAAAAAAAAAGTGTCCAGTGCAGGCATGATTGTATGTAGTTGATAAATAATAGAAAAATAATGATCTGTTGGGACAGGATCAGTTGGAGAAAGAGATGGCAGAGAGCAAATGTGTTGGTTTTGCTAATGAGGTTTCGGCAGGTGATTGAGTTCAGAATCTTACAGTGATGATGGTGAGCCTTCATTACGCCACTCTCACCTAGACCCTCACATGTAGTTTAAGCTTGGCTTTCATGAAGACGGGAACCAGAGAGCCGCGGTAGCTAGGAAACTGCCATTCACCACAGCTAAATTGTAGCCATGCACTTTTTTGAGTACTACCTTTACATTAATCAAAACTTGAGTGATGGTATGGCATTTGGATCAGATAACCAGTCAATATTCCTTTTTAATGATGGTGTTGTATGTTTACTCAATACTTAGATGACCAGGCCTCACATATAACAGTGGCAAATTGAGTGAATACATCAAAGCCTTGTTAGAAGAAGGAAAATTGCTCTCAGCTATCAACCTCGCTGACCTCCATCAATATGGAGAAGGTCCCATGATGTACTGATAATTCAGGAATTCAGCCAATGCTCAGCGCTCTAGTATTTTGTTGGATGAAGCTAAATGTTAGAAAATCAGAGCGGCGGAACTGCTGGTGATGAGGAATCCAGACATTTATCTGCTCCTATTTGAAAAATTTTAAGTGTTACGTCTTCACTTCCTAAAAGTATTGGGGCCAAAATTAAATTATGAATTCATTGAGGGTTTTTTTTTTTTATTTATATTATGGACTAGATTCAATAACTTTTGCCCTCATATTTAAATATTTGGAGCATTATTGTTGCTTCAGTGCCATTTTCTCCAAGCTAGGGTAATTTCAGACCTTAGTGTAAGGGTAAGTTTACACGACAACAGTGTACTAAAAACAGAAATGTTTTTCCTTTGCATTTTTCACCTACAGATGACAACGTTGTCAAAAAGATCCCCGTTCACACGGTCCAATTCTCATTATTAACAAGTTGCTTACTGGCATGCATATTACTTGGATATTGGCTGTTTATTAGTATTTATAAATCACATATTAATGCCTTATTCTGCATGAACATATTCTGCATCCCTTAATACTCAATACCTAAACTTAAGAACTACCTTACTAACTATTAATAAGCAGTAATTAGGAGTTTATTGACTCATTGTAATTAAATCCCCCCATATTTACAAATTTGTGTTTTTGTAGTTTACACAGAGACAACACCCATTGCATTATTGTTTTCAAACACTTGCACTTGCTCTATGTGCAAGAGCAGAGAAAGCTTTATGAATATATTAGTCAAGAAGAGATATTGATGGCTGACAGCTGCTTTAGAGCCGGTCTCACTATGGCCCTTGTCAATCACCACAACTGCAAGGCAAAGAAAGCAAATGTCAGTGCTGTTAGGAGGTCCACTCTGCAAACAGCCAGTGTGTATAATGGGTCCTCTTGAACAGGTCTCAGCAAATAGAACAATTTGTTTAAGCGAATACTAAATCATGGCAGTCAGATTCAGAAATCTGATGTTTCAGTTTATGGCACCATCAGAGACAGTCTTGGAGAAAAGAATATATCGAAAATAATAAGGTCTCGGTAGAAGCAGGTACTTTGAACTGTGCTTAGACAAGATCTATGTTTGTGCCTGTACCAATCTTGTTTTTGCAAGGATTAAACAGTACTGTGTAGGCAGATGGGTTAAGGCATTGCTATGTGATCGAGCCACCTGTGAAGGGGTCATCATGCACCCAAGTAAACAGCATCATTAAGAGATTCTATTTTCAGCCTAAGAATGCAGCAATCCAACACTCATAAATAATAACCACCTGCAGCTACTAGTAAAAAAAAAAAAAAAACATGCATTATCTTTACAGTACCATGTATCCATGATGATAATGGAAAATATTAAGCATTCAATGCAATGGTAAGTATAGGGGAATATGCAACCCGTAAGAACAGTGTGCATTTACTTCTGATTTTGATACTGTACATATTAGAGATGAGTTTATGTACATGATAATGATGCATGAAGTTTTTGATTAGCGAATGTCTGTTTTTGTCCATCGTTAGAACGACTGCATCAGAGGCAGTAAGTGCATCGCATTACGTTTCCATCAACTTACAGGTTATGAAGTGTATTTATTGTAGCTGTAGCTATGTGGCCGCTTCATTTTTTTGTTTGTTTGTTTCTCTCTCTCTCTCTCTCTCTCTCTCTCTCTCTCTCTCTCTCTCTCTCTCTCTCTCTCTCTCTCTCTATCTCTCTCTCTTTTTTCTTTTCTTTCTGTCATTTAGCCACAATTTCATGTTATAAAAAGATGAAGTCTATTTAGGACATTATTGGCTATGATGACAATATTGACTCGACGGCAAGACTAAGACACTCGCTCCTCAAATATATATATATATATATATATATTTTTTACAGTGCTTCCCACACATAGACTTTACTTGGGTGGGCCGCCCAGGTATATTTGGAGACACATTTTTGCTTTTTTATTATTTTTATCCTCTTATACTTTTGTATCAGCCCGAGATAATGAAACCATCCGTGCGATCGATTAACTAGTGGAAAATCTCCACTTGCCCTACGCGTTTTGCACCTGTTCATTCTGTGCGCGAGAACTGTTTACTCCCGCTGGCATTCCCACGTGCGCTGCAGAGACGCGGTGGATATTTCACAAAGAGCGCTGCAAGTTGCAAAGTCACAAGGCGGCGCTGAATCAACGGAAGTGATTCAATCAAAAACCAACTTTAGCTCGATAAGAATTTTCCTATTGTCACTGTGAAGCTGCTTTGAAACAATATGTATTGTGAAAAGCGCTATATAAATGAAGATGACTTGACTTGATTCTACAGTCTCGCGCAACAGCGCTTCAGGCTGCTTCAAAGTGATTCTCTATCAATGAATAGTGCACATTTATGCCAAGCGATTGCTAATGAAGTCGAGTTGATGAATTATGACATTGTATACTTTATGGCCTTTATGTAATATATTTGGTTGTAAGAATGCATATTTTATCTCTCTCATCTGAAGGATCTGCCCGCAATAGTACAGACATTTCAAAATAAGAGTCCCGGTGTTTTTCGGGCTTGTTTATAATTAAAAGTCACACGCTAAGTTTTAAGATTTTCCACCCGGCTACCACCGCAAGTATATTTCAAACCTGTGGGAAGCACTGTATTAGGGGTGCAACAGTTCAGATTACTCACGGTTCGGTTTGTGTCACGGTTTTAGGGTCACGGTTTCGGTATGGTTCAGTATGTGCTATGTTCCACAAAAAAATAGGACAATTGTCAAATAAAAATAAAGAAAATAAAAACAAATAATCTAACTACAAGAAACAGCACAAATAAATACATGAGAGCTAAGATACAAATAAAATAAACAATGCTTTACAGGTTTTTCAGGTATCCAACAGTCGTTTTAAGGTACAGAATTTGAATAATGCAATCAAATATAAAATAACACTGCATATAAACTTCTTTGAATAAATTAAAGATTAAACATTATTGAAGTTACAAAAGCAGCCCCTACGGAAATAGACTTTAGGACAATATAACGTTGCAATCAAATTAATAATAATGTAATAATGATAAAAAATACACACACGATTATGTATTAGCAACTTTGGCGAAAGAAAAGATTGTAAATGAGCATAAACCCCGTATGGTCTGCCATGCTGGTGTCACGATCACTGTCTGTTCCTGTCAGTTCCTGGACTCCATTTCCCATAATCCTCCTTGCCAATCACATGCACACTCCACACCAATCACCAGTTGCCACATACAGCTTAGCACACTACCTGGACTATAAAGGACTTACACACACACCACCTCATTGCGAAGTCTTGATTTGCTGTGGTGATCATTACTGAGCGTTTTCTTGTGGACTGTCTCCTGGTTTCCGGTTGGATTGTTTATTCTTTGTGATTCTCTGCTGCCTGCCCTGAACCTTGCCTGTGACCCGATACTGTTTGTCTGCCGCCTGCCTCGACCATTGCCTGTCCCTGTTTATGTTCCTGCCTTTGCCCCTGTCTACCTGTGTAAATACTGTTCTTAATAAAGCTTGCAAATGGATCCCCGCTCTGCCGACCCATCATTACAGCTGGTTTGTTTACATCTAGATACCGCAATTCCTTGCGCTCAGGCAGTTTGGCGTGACTTGCCTGGAACGCTACAAAGTCGTGAGTCGTGGTTTGAAGTCGTGACTTATGGGCTCAAAAACCTGCCTGGAATGCAGCATAAGAGTATGAATTCAGATCGAATGATTTCACCCCATTAGCCTATAACAACTAATAAAGATATCATAAATGTTCATAAAATTTGAAATAATTATAACATGATTTATTTATATTAAGGTAATAATATATTATAGTATGTATTATTATATTATAACACTATTGCAGTAATACTATTAATATATTATAAAATTATAATATTTAAATAATATAGTAAAAATAGCAACAGCAACAACATGCCACTAAGAGTTTTCTTCCTTAACTCCCTGATCTAACTTTTCACTTAAAGAAATACTGTAAAGCATGCATACAAACTTTTAATATAAATATATATATATATATATATATATATATATATATATATATATATATATATATATATTCTATTACTAGTATGTTGTGGTTCATTGTATATTATACTACTTTCTGATACCGTCATTGTTCCACCACAGTACTATTTTAGAAGTTCTGAAAGTTTTTCTTTTGTCATTGGATACAGGCTTTGACAGTTATTGACATAAGCGTAGGACTGGCAGGAATGGAAACATAAGGTAATATACTAACTACAAGGTAGCATGATACCAAAGTGAAGCTGAAATGGATTAGCCCATGGCTAATTTGCAAGCACAAAGCTGTGTAATAAAAAGGGATGCTATACAAGAGGACCAAACACATTTCAGTCTTAAGGTTGCATTGATTGCTCAAGGCCTCCTCTCAGGTTTATTTGTTTCATCCTTTTGCATCTTTGAATTTCAGCTGCCTCTGAGTTTTGCTCCAAATACTGGCAGAAAACAAAGCATTGCATTCAGAGCCATACAGGCAGATACACCATTGCAGTATGAACTTGTTGATCAAGGACATTGGTTTCATTACCAAAGCCCTGATGTTATTACAATGTAACAACTGACGTAGGCTTCATTTAGCACTAGAATCAAACTTTCTGCTCATCTTGTGGTTAGTGAGCTGTGTAAACCTGTGTTTACAAGGTCACTAACAAGTATTTTTTCTCTCTACATTGGTCAAACAGGTTACACAAACCTTCTTTATAACTAAATCAGACATCTGTATTAAGTAGAAGCACTGAGGACAGTGAATAAATGCTGTAGTGTTCAGGAAACAGTTATGTTTACTTGACCGTGCCTACATTTCTGCAAAAATGTTACTATACATACATTACACTGCAGTTCTCAGCTGAAATCAACACTAGGCAGTAATACACCAACAACTTTTATTCCTTTTCACACAAATTGATTAATTTCCGTGCAGTTCCATGCACAATACTATGTTATGACCTCAAAACATGTTTACCATAGTGCATGGTTTGTAAATGAATGCATTTTAACATCTCATAATCCACTCAATATGTGTGGCTTTTCTAATGTAGTTGTTTGCTAATGTTTGCTCGGTAGCTTAACTGGTACAGAATTGCACTTGTGATGAGGAGTGCACGGGTACAAGTCCTATGAAATATGAGTCACAACAATTCACAAGAGAGCTCAAAGCCTAGTAGAAGGAAGTTAAAACGGCATGGTTGCTCCAGCAAATTCATTTTTACTTCACACTATCAGTTAGGTTTAGGTTATATTGTTAGTGGCACGTTAATTTGAAATGTGATAGAGCATTAACCTTTTAGCCCCACTCACCGGACATTTCATTTTCGAACTGCGGTGATACTTACAGCTATTAACGTAATATAACATTGCCACAGTTATGTTTAACTATTTTAGAGAAAATTGAACACACTATTTTGCACCAGTCACTACACACATTTCACAATAAAACATGCTTCAAGAAATGCAATATAATGCAACCATTTTGTACCCACAGTCACTTTTTTATGACACTGGACTGTTTGATAAACCTGCATCTGCAATGGAGAAAAAAAAAAAAAAAATTGCTTATAGCGCCTTTTGTGGATGCGTCACCTGAGAAGTGCAGCAAAATGTGCCCGTAGCAACATATTTTAATGTATTTTGCATAAATGTAGACAAAGTCACTTATTTCCAAGTGAGCCTGGTTTGGATATTTGTTAGGGCTGGGAGAATAAATCAATTCATCTCGATTCGTGGATCGATTCTAAGATTTTTCGAATGCATCGCGATTCTCTCTTGAATTGATTCTGAGCTTAGTTTTTAACAGCAGATAGCGCTGTAAGCTAGTTTTTAACCACACACTCAAATGCTGACGAAGAAGAGAGTGCTTGTGCATTCAGCTGAGTCTGAGAATGTACTTGCACCTCAGAATCCTTTTATGACGCGAGATTAATGTAAACAGCCCACTGTAAACACCCTTGTAATTCGCTTCAACCTTTTCGAACTTTATGAATGATTATTTTATAGAAGGTTCAAGCGGTGTGTGTAATGAATTTGAAGAGAGCAGAGTACGGCTGTTTTTAAAGCGCGTAGTGCCATCAGCTGTTAAAAACTAAGCTCAGAATCGATTTGAGAAAGAATCGATGGATTTGGAAAATCTCAGAATCGATCAAGAATGTTTTTTCGATTCGCGATTCAATGATTTATTGCCCCAGCCCTAATATTTGTCCTTTTAAATACACTTAATTCAGCTTCAGATTCCAATTGCAATGTTTGTATGTATTGTGATCCAAAAATATCTTTTGACATGTGCTGTCTGTGTTCTGTACATGTGAATTTCTGCATTTAGAAGCTTTCCACACTCCTATCAGAGAATGTGACCAAACATGGCTGTGACCAAACAAGTCTGAAACTTGCAAGGAATACCGCAGCTTTCATGGTAACACTTTATTTTGCAGTGCCATAATTACACGTTACTACATGTACTTACTATAGTATTAACAGTAAATTATGCATAATTACAAGTAACTAACCCTAAACCTAACCCTAACTCTAAATCTATAGTAAGTACATGTAGTTAATTAATAGTACTCAGTACTTAGAGTAATTACAATGTTATTATTGCACTATAAAATAAAGTGTAACCAAAATATATATATATATATATATATATATTCTTTATGACATTAAAGGGATAGTTCACCAAATAATGAAAATTTTGTCATTTACTCACCCTCATGATGTTCCTGTATGAGTTTCTTTCTTCTGTTCTTCACAAAAGAAGATATTTTAAAGAATAAAAGTAGGTATAGTCTTGCATGAATAGCCTTTTAGAGCCCATTTTACTTTCATAATGAGTGACCGCAATAAAATTGTGGAGTGGAAAATGATTGGATCATGACAAGTTGGCCTTACGTATCAGAAAAGATCCCGACCTGAAAGCTAAAAAGCAATTTGTTTGTTGATTAACATTAACTTGCACAGCCTATGTGACAGCGAAAGGAAATATTGTTGTCCAAGTTATTACATTTATTTCATTGATTAACGTTTTTGAAGACATTCACAATAAAACCATGTATATGCAGTAAGTAAATTTGGATTTAATATTGACTTAAAGTGTTATGGCAACACTTTCGAAACAATGTGATAGTTTCACAGACACTGTCATTAGACATTAAACTGCAGAACTAGAAGAAAAATACAGGAATACTGCTGCTTCAAAACAGAGCCATCAATAAGTTCAAAGAGTGAAAAAAAACAACAAAAAAAACGAGGGATGCTGGGAAAGAGAAAGAACATGGTTCATTGGATGCATTATTAGCACAAATCTACTGTGTGTTAGGAAAAGTGCAACAAAGAGAAAATAGAGCAGAAATGTTAAAGTGCAGTTAGAAAGGGTTGTTTGTTTTTGTATATCGACTTTGCAGGGTCCGTGTGAACACACAGAAAAATGAAACCTCTCTCTGAGGGACTGTGTTTCCAAACACAATGTATTTGTTGAACATGAGGTCACATGTCATGAAGTTAAAATTGCAATTTTTCGCGCGATAAATGAAAAACAAACCAGCGTAATGAAAGTGTGATTGAAGGCATTGGATTATCACAACAAATCACCTTAAATCTACAGTATGTAGCGTTGACAGTTTCACAAAACCACAACCTTCATTCATAGCGGCAGTTTTTCCCCTTTTTTTTTTTTTTTCTATTTCCCTTTTCTGAAGTCTAAGGATAGTGGGTAATTGAATTTCAACCGTAATTCAGTCTAAAAATGCAAGCAGCTTGTCATGTGATGTGACTTTTTTTCTCCCCGTTTCTCTTTCATCTCAGCAATTTCATGACTTGAGGGCACAGCGACAATATATACATATAGGAGTTGACGTCAGTCTTGTGTCTTGTAAGGTAAATCAACATTTTTAAATGTCTTCAATTTGTGAATGCTGCACGCGAAAACTAATGAGGCTGTCATTTTGTGAGTTGTGTTTCACGAGAGAGAAAAGTAGCAAGCAGAAGTATTCTGTCGAAACACTTTGATCTGTCTTTCAGAATCATCAGAGGAATCAAACTAATCAAGCAATTGGTTTTCTTGCAGTTGTCTCTGCATATTAAGGAGCATGTATTTTATAATTGGGGGAAAAAAAAAAAAAAACTTAAATCAGTACATTGGCACAACAGCAGCATGAATCAGTTGAGATAGATAGAAGAGATAGAGAGAGAAATCAAGAAAAATAGAGTGTTTGTGGGTAAACTCACAAAAAACTGAAGCTAACAGTGACAGTTCCATTGAAGATCAGTGAATGAGAGGGGACAGGGAAGGAATGAGACGAGTGAGAGACTACAACCTCTGAGATCAATTCAAAAGCAACTGACACTCTGCGAGACTAAAGAGAAAAGTAAAGAAATGTGTCTTCTTAGATCTGACACCGCTTACCAACCTAAAAGAGATTTTAACGTTATGCCTCACATTATGCAGTGTAGTGTATTTTATTATTTAATATAAGCAAGAGCAGAATATTATGATGAAATTAACTGAAGTATTTACATAGAATGTTTAAAATTTCAAATAAAAGTTTTAAATAAAGTTAAAATATTCATACAAACTATTAATATAAAAAATTAAGTTTGTACTATATAGTCTATATGTATGTTATAACATTATTTTTAGTAATGATTTAACATATCCTATTATTATTATTATTATTATTATTATTATTATTATTATTATTATTTACATTTACATTTTTGGCAGCAATATTGGAGCATATTATTACAGCACAATAACACTTTATTTTGATGGTCCCTCAACAGACATTCTACTGACTATAAGTAACTTTGCAAATACATGTCAACTTATTCCACTAACCCGAACCCTAACACTTAACCCTAACCTAACAGTCTACTAATACTCAAATGAGAGTTAGTTGACATGTAGTTGCAAAGTTACTTATAGTTAGTACAATATCTAAAGTGGACCATCAAACTAAAGTGTTACCGCATTATTGATACCAATCAGTCAACCAACCAACAAACAAACAAACAAATAAATCTAGCCATATCAATATCATCAGTATCATATCAAATAGTTTACCAGCTCTACCCAGCTTAACTAAGGAGGCGTGCTGTCATACATCTAGATCCTACTGAAACTACAATGAGTTCTTAGAAGTGGAACCCTTACAAACTCCAAAGTTTGTTTGTTCCATCCATCCATCCATCCATCCTGAAACCACAATGAATTCTTAGAAGTGGAACCCTTACAAACTCCAAAGTTTGTTTGTTCCATCCATCCATCCATCCTGAAAACACAATGAATTCTTAGAAGTGGAACCCTTACAAACTCTAAAGTTTGTTTGTTCTGTCCATACATACTGAAACTACAATGAATTCTTAAAAGTGGACCCCTTACAAACTCTAACGTTTGATTTTTCCGTCCGTCCGTCCGTCTATCCATCCATCCATCCTTCACCAGTCTATGTGCTATAATCTGTGAACCCCAACCCTAAACTGCATATCAACTTTTCACAGGCTATTTCACATGTCTGTTAAACAGTCTCTTCCTCTGAGTGGGCAGTTCTTGGCCAGAATAAGTGGGACAGACTTTCTGTTGTTTAGTCAAATGTCTGGTTATGCAAGACTAGTGTGCCACCCACTAAGCCACAGCTAAAAACACTTTTTTGTGCAGATAGTATTAAATCTATTCAGTCAGAAGAGTTTCTTGTTTCTTAGCAAAAAAAAAAAAAAAAAAAAGCCCAAATGTCAAATGATGTGAGATATTTCAGAGATTACAAGAGTGAGTATGAACATGTCTACACAGCGACACAGAAGTCTTCTTGAGCATATAAACAACCTGAGCTTTTTTTCTGCCACTATCTTGTGTGCCGAGCTCTAAGTGTGTCAGACACATTGCAAAACCAATTACAGGTATAATGTGATTAGCTCTGCCAGAGTAATTCAGTCCAGTGGATTTAAACTCACAGGCACCCTCGCAAATACACTCAGAGCCTAGGACTGCCATTACGTTTGGCAGCTAGCTACCAAAAGCCTGATTTGTTATGGCTCTCATTCCTTCACAACTGGCATCCTTCCCTTGCTTCAACCTTCGCTCCACCCGTCCGGATGGATGGAGCAGGACAGCATGAGGCGGGAGCTCATCCATGTCCAGTGACAGTTTAATGATGTCAGCTTGGTTACATTCCACATCCCATCACACACCCACTGTGTCAGGCTCTTTTTAACCTTACAATATTTACACACATGGCCGACCGTTTCACCCTGCCCTGATACCCTTGAGCAGCTTTGCTCAGCCTATGTTATGAGGACGTAGGGGCAGAATTGAGAGATAACATAGGTTAACATTTATGTGCTGTGGACAAGGTGTGTGTGTAGGTGCGGGTTCAACGTGAGTCTTGAGTCAGGCTTTTGCCATTGAGGGGTTTGTTGGATAACACTGTGGTCAAGACCCAGATCAGTGGAGGCTTTCACCTCTTATCTCACGCTGTCTTGATAGATCACTGCGGCTTTTTCTGCTCTGGTAATATTTGTGTTGCACATAACTTACGCAATTTGATGCTTTTCCAACTGAAACAGACTATGCGGCTGGAAATAATAAGGGACTGGACTTGATTTATCCATCATTGTTTGTTTTGGGGTGTTATATGTGTTAGGCTGTGTTAGGCTGTTTTCATTAGTGGTGCTTTAGGTTTACTATTGCTCATAATTTGTCCCAGACCAAGAGATGGAAACATGGAGTGAGTGATACATATAGTACATACATGCATACATACATACATACTAGGGATGTCAATTTATACAAATTCCCATGATCGATCGTCGTTTAAATTAACAATCAATTAATCGATTAATCGTTAGCCTTAATACAGCAATATTACGTGCACTACAGTGGCATATAGTCAACAGCATGACAGGGTGTGCAAATGCTGCTCAAAACGTCATGTTCCTCACCAAATGAACGAGAAACATTTTAATCTAAATAAAGGGCTAGTAGGATTGTAAAATGACTTGATGTGATTGATCATTTATTAAACTACTTATTTATTAATCAAATATAACGACTAATACAACATGTCACCAACACCGCCTCAGATGCGTGCTTGTCAGAATGTGTACTCCTATTGTGATCTCACATCCTATATGAGATTAATCAGATATATACAAAATAAACATATTTTGAGAAAATGACGCGAATTGAACTAAGTTACGTGCTATTCAGAATGTCACGTTGTGGACGCGCTCTTCCTGGAGCAACGTGCTGAAACAACTAAACGGCAACTAAGTTAAACCCAAATAATTCACAATGTTTTATTACAATATTGTTCTCTTTATTATGTTATGTAAAATGACAGTCCCAATCATAGTCATTGTTAGTTGTGCATTGCTGTTTGAGCTGCATGCGCTGAAGCTGATCACGGCACACTTTACTACAGCGTTAATTCTTAACCGAATGCATCCTATATGAGATAAATCAGATATAGATAGGCCTGCACAAATAAACACAATATTGAAACTTACATTTGCACAAAACAAAAGGCTGCAAATGCACATGCAAACTTACAGTCATGATGAAAATTTAACTCTAGCTGTAAAGTGGTCCCAAACATAACTCTAGAGCTCTCGCTTCATTTTTTTCTCATGTCTGCTTTACATGTTTTGCGGTTGAGCAGCACGCACGCACATGAACATGCTTGATCGTCGATTAATCGTCAACATCACTAATACATACATATAATAAATAAATATAATATGTACTGCATTAGGGTGCAACTCTACGATGAATGCCAAAATCATTTATACTTTTTTATTCAACAACAACAAATTGAAATATTAAATTAATATTATTATAAATGATTAAATGAAAAAAATAAAATAAATAAATAAATCAAATTTGGCTTGCAAAAAAGGCTTGCGATGTAACGGGTGAGTGGCTGCAACCACAAACAAACATAAACGAGACCGAACAAACAACTGAGGGCACTAAGGGCTTAAATACCTGGGAAGGATAATTAACTGAATTAGAAACAGGTGTGAGGTTAATTAACAACTAAGGCAACCAGGATGATACGGTCAAATGTAATGATATGTTGACTTTAATATTCAACAAATTTGACAAATAAGTATTTATTTATTTATTTGTTAATTAAATGGAAATCCTATTTTTGGCAAATTGTGTCCTGTTAAAACAATTACAAAGGAATTCACTTGCTCCAACTCCTCCTCTAGTGCTATTAACTTACCAGGCAAACATCAGTCCTCAAAGGATATGCCAATTGGTGGTAAACACGCTCTTTTATTTGTGTTTTATTTATTTTCTCCTTTTTTGTTCTTTTATTCTCTGTCACTTTGCTCTTGTTTGCTTTCTTTGTTCTTTTTCATCACTCACTAGAAATGTGCAGTGGTAAAGCTGAATGCCAGTAAGGTTTTTTTTTTTTTTTTTTTTTTTTTTTTCTCCATCTCTTGCCGTAATTTGCCTCAGATCAGGAGACATGAGCCAGAGACAGAAGTGTACGGTTGTTAATTTTAGTCAGCAGGGAATTATAACCAGTGCACTATGTATTCACAAACGTTTTCCCAAGGCACACTATTCTGCAAAATAGTGCCTGGACTTAAACAAATATCAGAGAATGTAACTGTTGCTCTTCCTGATGAATTGCAAGTGATTTCACAAACCAATTAGCCTTGTTGACCCCTGCCACTACGTGACGGTAGCTCGCCCTCATGAATTCACAGAGATATAATATTTATTTATTTATTTATTTATTTATTTATTTATTTATTTATTTATTTCAGTTGATGTCATATTGAGAAAAGCAAGAGAAACGTCACTGCTATACTGTCCTACTGCAGCACAGTTTCTATAATGATAATGTGATGCACATTTGATCCATACATGACTGCGTCCTATCTCAAGTAACCCAGCGTAACTGCCCTATTTGCTATGACCGGAAAGTAAGTTCTTCCTCTCTGATAGTATTCAAATATGTTCCATTCCATTTGAGGAAGTAGCATTTATTTGGCCCACCTTGTCAAAGTGCTGCATCTAATCAACAGTTTGTGCAGTCTGTCTCTGCCAGCTTGTTATGCGCCATGTGATTTGACAGTCAAAATCAATGCCGCTTAAATGGGTGGTGCGATTTTTCTGAATGCCCGAGCCTCTGGTTTGCCTCCTCCTATATTGATCTCATCTATCTACCGTGATTCTGAGGATCCGTTGCCTTGGGCTTCATGCCGTTCATCCTCAACATTAGCATGCAAATGATGTTTTGTTCTTCTGTATAATGCTTTGCCTATGCAGTCAGCCAGCAGTTTGATGTGTCATGATAGAAAAAATGCATTCTTGTTTATTTGAAAATGTTATTTGTTTTTATTAGTATATATTTATATAATTGTTAATTGTGATTAAGGACACATGTTGTGATGATTATAATGTTAATACAATAATAATGTTAATATGATATTTAAAGGGGTGGTTGATTATGATTTCACTTTTTTAACTTTAGTTAGTGTGTAATGTTGCTGTTAGAGCATAAACAACATCTGCAAAGTTACGACGCTCAAAGTTCAATGCAAAGAGAGATATTTTCTTTTAAAGAATTAGCTGTTTAAGGACTACAACAAACGGCTGGTAGGGACTACAACAAGCTTCTTCCCGGTTTAGTGACATCACTAACCCTAAAATTTACATAAACCCTGCCCCCGAGAACATGCAACAAAGGGGGCGAGGTCATGCTGGGCTGCTTTAGGGAAGAGGAAGAGTTGTCAATTCAACGCTTTATTTGCACAAAAGATTAACATGACGGCACATGCTAGTGGATGAGCTGAATCAACTCCACAGCAACTACATAAATTGATCCACTAACCATTCAGAAACGTACAGCTGCATTCTAAAAGTTTTAACTTTTTCCTAAGTCTCTCCATCAGTGTCTGACTCCAGTTTGAACAATGTAAGGCTGAACGCCGTTACTGACAATCGTCATTTTACAAAAAGGTACAATGCATTTAGTGTGTTCATGTTTTGCAAAACACGTTTGTAATATTGAAATCAGGTTTGGTGGTAAGAGTGGGTTAGGGTGTAAGGGAGCTGTCAACAGTGTAATTATGTAATTATAGAAATTAATTGCAGATGTAATTACATGCAAGTATTTTTTAAATATAAGTGTAAATGTAAAAAACTTGTATGTACATAACTGTGTTGTATTGAATGTTTAATTTAAATGTTATTACATAGTAGTAAATCAATTTATTACACTGCTCTCTGAAATACTTGATTCTGATTGGTCAGTTGTAACATTCCAAGTCACTCTACACTATTATTAGCAATCATCTTTCACAACTCTAAACTACTCAGCCTTATCTGGATGCCTAACTAAATGTTTTCATTAATTTTTGCTAGGATAAGCATCATGCCCATTTCAAAGCATAATATTTCATAATATACAGATTGCAATTTTTTTTTATAGCAGAGACATTCATATTGTTTAATATGTAACGTTTTCAACCTTTTGCAGCTTTGTTATTAAATATAGATGTTATTTTTGATCAAATACAGTGTTTTTTTTTTTTTTTTGCTGTCTTTTTATAAATACTTAAAATGTTTGTTTTCTTAATTTCATATAATTTAATCTTGTCACTTAAAAAGATTTTGAAATACAAATCATAATATTTATTTCACTTCAACCCACCATGTCGCTCCACTGCAGAATGGCTGGTGCATCTTTCAGCATGCTAATATATCATATAGTCAATAACAACAGCTGCACTAACGCAAACAAACAAGCAAGCAAAACATATTTTGTAGGTGGCCTTGGTGACCTTAAAAGTCGCTGAGGTTTGAACGTAACAAAGCATGGGCAGAAACAGCAAAATCTAATTAAAGATCGTTAATGAGACACACATGATGAATTGACCTGCAAGAGTTGGTCGGCGCCCGTATATTAAAGTTGATTTCGTAATGGCCGCGTGTCCACATGAAAAGACACTCAAAGGTCAGAGCTAGCATTCCAGAGCTTATCGGTCGGTATGATGATGTTTTATGAGTTATAATGCTAATAATAATGAAAAATGTTATCAGGCACAGTGCTTATTAGTCATGTTAATAACTCTTGCATGAGAGATTTTTATTTGGAGTCGAGGGATGTCCCACAGGACACTTGATTAATTAGATCAAAATGTTTAATTGAGGTGCTACAGAGAGGCACAGATGCTAATCACAGCATTGGAGGAGAGCAGATCAAGAAGGTGTTTTACTGCTTTATCTCACCCTGTTTTCCATAATGATAATCTTTAGAATTCATTAGCACTGGAAATTAAAACAATAATTGGAGTGCTTGCTAATTTTGCAGGTGGTGATAACCCAATATACTTCCTGAGTAGCATGTGAGGGCCAGTATTATGTGAATGCAATGTATAATTGTGATCAGGACCCCGGCATGGAGAGATGTTTATTAATGATGGCCTGACTTTACATGATCCTGATTATTACATGAATACTAAAAAAAAAAAAAAAAATTCATTGTCATAATTTAGTTTTTTTATCACATAATTTCAACTTGTGAATTTCGACTTTTGTTTCATAATTTTGACTTTTAATCTAAAAAGTATGACTGAAAGTCATAATTATTAGATTAAAAGTCAAAATTATGAAACAAAAGTCGAAATTCACAAGTTTAATTTATTTTTTTAATTTCAAAATTATGATTTACCAGAGCGTTTTTTGTTTGTTTGTTTGTTTTTTCTCTTACGTGGTGGAAATGGGCTCCCATACAAATCTGCTTTGGAAACTTGAAAAAGTTGAAAGTGAATTACCGCATGCTTTTTTTTTTTTTTCTTTTCTTTTTTTGCTGTTGCGGGATTATGAGAAATCTAGCTAAAAGTACAGTATGGAACATTAATTGGAAATGGATATCAACCAGGCATATTTAGCTTACTTTTTTCAGTGTACAATGATTTGCGATGCACTAATTCTTATCTTGCATACTATTTAGGACAGGTAGTATGCAAATTTAAACAACATCTTTCTACTTCATTTTCACAGTCCTGAATTGATTGTTGAACAAAAACAGGAAAAAAATAAAATAAAACAAATTCATAAAACAAAACAAACAACAACAACAACAACAAAAAAAAAACATAAATAATATTCAGCTCATATATTAGTTTGTTGCTAATACAATCCTGCAAATGTGGTATGAAGTTTTTTTACACATTTTGGTAGTAAATTTGGAAATAAAATAACCAAAATTAAAATTGGTATTATAAAACAGGTAGTTCCGGCCCTTGATTCTGATTGGTTGAGCCGCGCTCGAAGCTGTTGTAAAATTCCCGAAAACATACAGCTGACCGTGTTACATGTATCGCTGCGCCACTGAGTGTCTTAGCAACCACTCTTAGCAACGTAAACATATGTTTGTTCTCAATTGATTTTGTTCATTAAAGCTTACTGCATTATGTAGAAAAGTTTTGTGAGAGTCGGTCCTATGTTCATAATAAAAAATCTGTTTTAATGTCTGCTGCGATATTGTCCTTTTAACATTTAATGGGTTTTCCCGTGCCCTGCTGACACTGGCAGTGCTAGTCAAAACATTTGTCATTTGCGTCTTGTTCTGTGTTCACAACAAGTTTCAATATAGAAGTCTTTGCGACTGAGTGACTCGCTCATAAAGACAGTCTTTGCCGCCATCTAATGGCATAATAAATGTAACTTCTGTTGCTGTTCATGGTCAGGGACTATTTTTTCTAGTGGAAGGAAGGCTTTTAATGATTTTACTTAATGAATTTGCATTGATACATATTTTTTGGCTTTAATATTTTTATTGTGTGGTAACCATTTTATAAAAGCAATAAGTCCAGTGAAGCCGTGGTTTACAGTGAATTTATAACAGCTAAGGGGGTTTTAGGCACTCCGCTCCACGTCTTACTGGGGCTTATTGCTTTAGCAGAGAACACTGCTAAAACATTTTCTTAATCTTTTTTTCTTTTTTTTTGTCTTATGGAATGGAGTTATATTTTATATTTTAATGTATTTTGCTGTATTAGCATTTGACTACCTGGGAACTTTTATCTCAAAAAGAGCTCTATCATGTTTGATCTTAACATGCTCTTAGTGTGTTTTACTCTACTAGAGCATTCACTCAGCTGGAAAATGTCATTTTCTATGCAACATTGACTATAATAATACACCAGGAGACAGTGACTATATCAGTGAAGAGTTGCTGTGAAGCGGCAATGAGGGCACCGAAATTATATTCACAATGCCATGAGCATGCAAGCTTTTATTATCATAGAGTGTATCTAATGACAACACTGTCCAATGAAATTAATGAGTAGATATGACTGTATGCCTTCTGCCCAGAGGAGGTAATTTAACCTAAAATAGTGCTGAAATTGAAATTATACAAATGGCATTTGTGCAACTCATAATTCCATGCAGTTCAAAACTGGTTTATTAGATGAAAAGCAAGTGTCTGCCAGAACATAGCTTATGTTATAGTATAAGTCAGCTTTGTTTGTGTGAATGTGTGTGTTTCTCAGTCTTACGTAAGTAAGTTAAGGTTGACTGCTGAAAGCACTGGAATAATTTTCCAAATGCAACCTTAATGATAATATATTGCGCATTTGTGCACATTAATATGCATTATTCTAGATCTACAAAACAACATTAGCAATGATGAAAACCACAGCTTTTGATGACAAGTTCAATTCTCCTCTCCCTTTTTCACATTTAAACATGGGCGTAGGTTTGATTTTATTGCAAAGAGGCAGGATGACAACCTGAGAATATATATTTTTAAAACAAACCAGCGATTAAAGCAGTGAATCACAGCACCTTGATCATCATTTATTTATTTATAATCATTTGAAATGTTAGTGTAAAGAAAATACAATTAGGCTATTAATATAAGGAAAATATTATCTTAATCATCACACCATTCAAATATTACAATTAACGACTGCCCCAAATCTGTTTGTGATATCTGAGGTAAGGAACATACTGATAAACAACAGCAACAACAAAAAGTGATTATAAACTTGAAAAGTCAATGAGTTCAAAACAAGAACTGGATTAGTATAGGAGCTTTCGCACTGGAAGAAATACCCGGTTTTTGGCATGTTTGCACCTCAGGAACTGGGGATGATTTTAGTTATAGGAACAACTTTTGGGGGGCTAAATTAGCTCCCATTTCAGAGTAGGGTGTAACACAGCAATTTCGAACACAGCCAGAATTTTCATTTTTGAGGAAACTATTCCTTCGACATAAACCTACTGTGACACTATATGAACTTGCAGTACATTAGTGGCAGAGGTATAGTGAGAGTGCTCTTCACATATATGTGCACATACGCATGTTGTACCTAAAATCTACATATTACTTGATACCAATACTGTAGAAGGACTGGTATCTCTACTAAATGAAATAGATTTTATTAGGTTGAGGTGTTATCACTGAAGTCTAAATAAGATGCCTGAAAGACAGGTGCTGCTTCTGCTAACATTGAGTCAACAACGAGTGAGTCAACCCAGTCTGATGCATGGGAGAAATGTTAAGTATGACTCAGGCAGGTAACACTCCTTTTGCCAAACTTCCTCCTCCATTACTACTCCAGGTGGAAAGATCTGGTCTTTATCACTAACATCACATCCAGTGGCAGTAAAAAAAAATCTTAAACTGGAACATTTTGCCTTGAAATTCTTAATTCTTTCCCCGCCATTGACGGAATTTTTCAGTTTTCCATGTTTTCACTGTTATACGGTAGGGGGCTCTATTACACATCTTCTGGAAGAGTACATAATCTCCAGATCAAAACACAGGCGGAGAAAAAGCAGAAACAAGTGATAGCATACTGTATGTAAGCAGATGCATATGTAATAACGTAATCATCAACATTAAACATCAAATAAATCAAAACTGCCTAATGTCACAGAAATGAAATGGTGACCCAGGATGAGTTATTTATTTATTTATTTAGTGGTGGGGCCACAAAGTATAGTACAATAACAGGTAAACTCCTAAATGCTGAACTCTCTATGTCCCTTTTTAAGACCTGCTCCTTTTGTTATAAAATAAAGTTACAAAATCTGTTAAGGGGAAAAAAATAAAATAATATTAAAACTCCAGCCCACCAGGAATGTCACCTTACATTTCAAAGCTGGAGCCGGGCCTGCCTCTAATGCTCTGCCTCAGAGGATAAAGCAGCACTTAAAGTCATCTTGAACTCAAAATGGACTATATTTATCTTATTGTGGTCCTACTGTGAACAATTAGTTTTTCTATAGAGAAAAAAAAAAGACTTGAAATTGTTGAAACCTTGAAAAAAACTGAAACTTTGGCTACTGGATAATACCAATCGACTCTTTTCACATTTCCGGAGTTTTCAGAAGTGGAAATCGTTATGGATAAACTTCTATAGTGGTTTTCCATAGTCTAGAGTAGCTACATAAAGGGATAGTTCACCCAAAAATGAAAAGTCTGTACTTCCAAACCAGTATGACTTTATTTCACCTGAGAAACATAAAAAAAGATATTTTAGAAAATGTCTGTGTGTGTGTGAGTGTGTGCATACAAAGGAAGTAAATGTGGGTTATTAAAACTTTAAACATTATTTATAGTATATCACATTCAGGTTTTTTTTTTTTGTTTGTTTGTTTTGTTAAATATCCTGTTTCACATCAAAATGTCTTATTGTGAATGTGATTTAAAACAGCAATTCACATTGACTTTAATGATGTGAAATCAGTCATACAAACACTGGATCATTGAAAATTGAAATGTGGAATAATCTTAACTCAAGTGTATCCGAGTGCATTATTTCTGTCAGAGAGCTGCCTGTCTTCATTTCCCTATGATTGCTAGCTGTCTGCATGTTTGTTTAGAGGATCAACGCCCACTTAGTCATGGGTCTCGACTCAGACATCAATGCAAATCTCGCAGTGAGATGCGAAACAACAACACAACAGGCAGGTTACAGGTCTGGGAGAAGGAAAAGCACAGGAGAGGGAGAAGAGAGAGGGTGGAGACTGAAATCATTGGTCACTGGCCACTAGCAAATTGAAATGCAAGCAATTTGCTTAATAAAATTAGCTAGGTCATTGACTTCCTTATGAGAGGTAGTTTGGTTAAAAAGCACAAAACCCACAGAGCAACTGAGCATCCGTGCATTCTTCCACTGGTATCGTCCGGTGGAGACAGCATCTGTACACACATAAACACATACCTGCCCTTTGATTTCAACTGGCAGAGCTTCCATAAGCAGCGTGGATATCTGAAGGATTTAGGGAATGTGTGATACGGTAGCAGAGGATGACCCAAAAATGGCAGAGGGGGCCGGTTTGGTGTCAGACGGCCAGACGTCTCCCTCCATAAGATCTCCAGAGACTTCTGAACTGACCCAAACCGGGGACGGTCTCCCAGGGGCCACCATGACCTCCTACAGCCCACTGCGGGCACTGCATCAGCCCTGCTGCTGGGTTCTGCTGCTGATCTTGCTGGTTCTCTCTCTCCTTTTCAGCTGGGCGGTGGTACACCTCAGCTTGGGAGCTCGGAGCAAACCCTTCAGGATTTCTTCCAGCTACAACCAGCCCGGCGACATGGAGACAGCGACCTATGACCCCCGCTTCACCACCAACTGCACCATAAGTGAGTGTTTTACGTTTTAGAAATGTTTCAGTTTCTGAAAGTGCATCGTTTTTCATACTAGTAGAAATTGGAAAGTTTTTTTCCTTTGATTGATGTATTTTTGAAAGTTCGGATTTGTACTCCGAAGTCTAAAATCAAGTTGAAAATCAATGATAAAAAAGCCTGCTCTTTGATATATATATAATTTTTTTTTTTTTTTTTTTTTTTTAAATTCCCATACTACCCATCAAAAGTTTGAAATCATTCATATTTTTAAAGTATTTGAAAGAAGTCTTTCGGCTCAAGAAGGCTGCATTTATTTGATCACAAATACTATTTTAATATATTTTAAAATATTGATTAACCATTTATAATAAGAAATGTTTTGAGCACCAAATCAGCATATTAGAATGATCTGAAGGATCATGTGATACTGAAGATCACAGGAATAAATCACATTTAAAAGATATTGAAATTGAAAACAGTTCTTTTAAATTGTAGTAATATTTGACAATACTGTTTATAATTGTTTTTGGTCAAATAAATACTGCTGAACTGGGCAGTGAAAGTGATTTCACCAAGTACAACATGTCCCAGGATCAACGTCTTTGTTGATCCAGGAACAAAATTCCAATCAACCAATCAGATTTGAGGGTCAAGTTTACAGTTTATGTCAAGTTTAGGCTTACAATCAGGGTTAGGTGCTTCTACAAGAGTGTATATATTTTATGTGTAGGGTTAGGTTTAGGGGTAGGACTAAATTATCAGACAGGAATGTTGTTCCAGGAACTGGAACATGTCTTACTTATTAGTTCTTGGCCCAAAAGTTGACAACAACCAAGTACTAATCAAAGAGCGACAGGTTCTGTGATTGTTTTTTATCTTCTGCTTTAACAAGATTAATATGATCAAAAGAGAATATGGTTTATTGCCTTTTTGTTTTTTGGATGGCAGAACTCAAAATGAGACTGTGCTCTGTTTAGTTTCTGTAAAACCTCATAAAGTCATAAACTTTGGATGTAAAATATTGCAAGTCATTGCAGGGCAGAATATTACAATGCAAATGTGTCTGTGAGTTTCGACTTATTGCCTTTTTTAATCAAGTACAAAAAAGTTGCATAATAGTACATTCATATTTTTCCCCCCAAATAACTTTACAAACCTTTCAATCAAAGGTAGAAAGATTGTAACACAAGTTTGATGCCCAGAAGCAATGCCTCTTTGTACAAGCGTATTGCATGCATTTTTTCTAACACTCAACCTATGTAAGGAGAGCAACTGCCTCGTGCCACTTCCTCATTTGAACTACAACATTTACTATAGAGCATTCATTTTTCTTGTGCTCCCTTTTTTTAATTTTCTCTTTTTTCTGCTCTGTGCTTCCTGATTCAATAACTGGCGGGGAAATTGTCCATGTCTGACCGCAGGGAACAGAACGCTGCTTGTCATGCAAATTCAGAGGCAGACAGATCTCTAATTGTTTCAGGGTTGTGTAGCTCGGTAGCCCAGTTTTTTTTTTTTTTTTTTTTGCGTCTGCCCAAACAAATCCCTCCGGGGGTCACTACGTTAGACAGGCTGTTCTCGTCCTGAGGCACGCTGTGTTCCTCTGTTCTTGCTGTTAAATGCCCTGCTCTTTCAAGCTCTATTCCACCCCCGCTTACCATAATAGATATTAGCAGATTGACATGCTTTACAGCGCGGCTTTCCTTCCTGAAGCACCTGCCACTAGAGCTCGAATTACCTGCCACCCAAAAACGTGCTCACTTGATGTACTGATTTGCAAAGCTGAAGACTGTGTGCATGTGTGTGCTTGTGTGAGAGAGATGTGTTTGATAAGGCTTGAAATTTCCCTTAATGAAATGAAGTAATTGCTGTAATCAAAAGAGATCTAAACGTGACTCTTTTCGTTCTGTTTTTGGCACATCATCTTTGCTAAATTATCTAGACAAAGCGTAAGACGAAATAAGACCACAACATTTTTACATTTTCTGAAGACGGTGTGAGTGGTTGAAAAATTCGCTGTCACAATGCTAAATTGTGCATTGTTGTTAGCATGAAGAATTCAAATTAGTTTCTAAAGTGTTCTGAGTGGTTGTTAGTGTTAAGCATTGCTCGTTAGACTAGGATTTTAATAAATAAAAAAAATGACTGCTTTAGAGCTGCAGTTTAATGGTTTAGTGAGTACAGTATATGCATTCACAGATAAGCCTACAGATTTTCTCAAATAAATGAAGAAATATAGAATTAAACATTAATTATCTGTGTGATTTATCTTTAATTATTACAATCAACATCCATTTCAAATAAACTTAATATAACATGTAAATATTGTCCTCAGTAGCTCAAATTGTACCATCAAACATTAAAAGGAATATAAATCCTCAACACAGTAGAATTAGGGATGTCCCGATCAAGTGTTTTTGTGCCCCCTATCTAGAGCTGCACAATTCTGGATAAAATGAGAATCACAATTTTTTTGTTGTTGTTGTTTCAAATAGAGATTCTCCCACGATTCTGAATATATAACTAAAAAAATTTTTCTATCATAGACATCAATGTTTATATACACACACACACACACACACACACATATATATATATATATATATATATATATATATATATATATACATACATACTAACTTTAAACTTTTATCTCTGTATTCTGTGATAATTTAAATATTTATAACACAGAAATAACTACTGTGTGATTCAAAACTGCTCTCTCTGGATTAGAGCGGCATCACAAAAACAGATTTGAATGTTCCGATATGATATTGTCTAAAGTTTAACAGACACAGGCAAATCGTTGTTATTAATAAAGTAAGATCGCGTGTGTGTTTGAATCGAGAACGCCATCTTTTTACGATTAGTCATGCAGCTCTACCCCGATCCGATCCGAGTCATGTAATATTGAGTATCTGCCGATACAGAGTCCCGATCCTATACTTGTGTTTTCCTATAGTGCTTGGTGGACACTTCAAGTATATTAAAGTTATTCAAATTTAAATGTTTACAGGGATGGGCAGAGAGTTTCTCAAGGGCTCAAATGTTCAAAAAAAAAAAAAAAAAGGGGGTATCTATCAGTACCTGTTATGATTCCAAAACGGATGTAAATTAGCTATGTCTCTATAATCTGGCATGTTTACATTAGAACTTTTATACTGATGCTCATTAATGTGCATTGTCCCTATGAATTAAACAAACAAAAAATCGTCTGGTCACCTAGAAAATAATAGCAAATCTCTCCTGAATGAGTTCTAGTATGTGGCTAAATGTAATGCAGTGATTGGTTTGTTCAAGGTATGAGCAAGTAATAGTAATAGTGATTCTTGAAATGGCAGTGAAAACAGATATTTTTGGTTATGTTGCATTTACACTACTCACAGTGCACATATTCAGCAACCTACAATTTGCGTTCAAAAGCTCTGTCACCTTATCTCAGCAGAGCTACAACGAGCGCTGCCATCACCTCGGTCTCAAGACAATGCGGAGGTGTAGATCATCCAATCATAAAACGTTAACTCACTCCATGTTTGTTGCTGTCTGAGTCATCTGCTTTTTGCTCCCTCCAGCAAACCTGATTTTGATTACACCACTATCATAAAAATGTGTCTAGCAGGCTGAGCCCAGTTCTGCAGAGGTTTGATGAGGTCCATTTATATTCTTTGAGTTATATTCTCCTTTTTTTTTTTCCTTTTTTTTTTTTTTTTCCTTGCGAAACAGTGTAGTGAACGGCCACTGCAGTGCCTTACTGTGAGTGCAAAGTGAAGGTGTTCAATTTCCCATCATCTCTCACTGTGATGAGTTCAGAGAAAGTGTCCCTGGGTCGATTGTTTTTACCATCACTTATATAAGATGCTTCTCTAAATAACTTGTTTGAATGCACTGAGAAGTGATCGAATTAACAACTAATTTAGCTTAAAGGTTGCAAAGATTACAGGTCACGTACCTTTTTTTTTTTGTTTTTTTTTTTTTTTGTATAGGTAAATTTGATTAAGCTAACATACTTGAGAGTAAGTCAGCGATACCATTTTTAAGTAAACAAAATCAAAATGTCTCTGTATTATGCAATTTAAAAATGTATTACAAAATGCAATTCATATACTGTGACATGATTACACCTTTTCTGATGAGCATAATATCATAAAGAATAAGAAAATCCTAATTAAAAGAATACAATTCTTAAAATAAAAACCTTAAGTAGTTTAGCATAGTCTTTTGTATTAATATTTCTTCGAAAAATAAATATTTTAACATACTGTAACTACTTCAGTGCTTATTAATATTTTTACAATATGTGGTCCCTCTATTAATCATGCAAATGAAATTCTAAAAGATGACAGGATGAATATTGATTTCTGAGTATATAGGGACAACATGTGCACAAACAACTCGATTTCCCTCATGGCATTTTTATTTTGTCATCAGCCATTCAAGAAAACAGGCCGCATCCATTCATTCATTTATTATAGCAACTGGGACCCATAGGGGCTTGGACCAGCAGCCTCGTGTTCCCCAGTCTATATCCTTCCCCATTAAGCTGTGCAGCTGTCAGGGTCTAACATGGTGATGCTTGCTGCTTTACAGCCTGGGATGGACCGTGGAGGTGCGCCAAGTCTTTCCCCCAACCATCAATCATTCAGGCCCGCGAGACTGAGTGAGTGAAATGAGCTGTGCTGTGAGCGGTTGAGCAGTGAGAATGTGAATCCCAGGAAAGGTCCAGTGGGGATGACGCTTAGTGGTTCTCTAGTCAGACTATCGTGTGCTGAGGGATGTGTGCTCAAGGGTTCAAAGGAAGCAGCTTCAGTCTTTCTCAGGGGGCGGGTAGATATGTTTGAAGAGAATCATATGACAATGTTGATTTGATTAAGAGAATCTTAAGTTGATCAATTAAATGTATAGTACATTTTTGTGCAGATGATGTCATGAAGATTATGATAATTAGTGATGATGATGAAGGTCAGAAGCCAGAGCAGACTCCATCAGATTATCCCTTGTGAAAAAGAAGTACACTTAATTAAATTGAATGTGCATTTGGAGTGTACTGCAAATCTTAACAGTATATTTTTTAGAACTGATATAATAGTGTGGAAATAAAAGACCTCTTAAGAGCACACTTTCATGACTGTGTTTCTTAAGTACACTTTTTAAAATCATTAGGTTTTAATAATATATTGTCATGCTTTAAAGAAGTACACTTATTTTGATGTTGAATTACATTATAAAGCACATGTAAAGCAGTTGATTATCATTTTAAATAACGTGTTATTTGATATAACATTTAAAGTTAATATATTGAAATGCACTGAACTGCAACTTCATCATTACAAATATGTAATTTCAAATAAATGACTTACAATTTTCAAAAGAAATGACATAAAATTATATTTTAGTTTACCATAAAAGCTTGTCAATATGTTAAGCAGTACACCATATTTGAAAGACAACAGAAGTAATTATAAAATTAAATATAGGCCTGGTTTCACAGGCAGAGCTTAGATTAAGCTTAGATCAATTAGGATATTTAAGTAGCTTTTATAAACATGCCTTAGAGAAGAAGAAAAAGAAGAAAAAGAAAAAAAAAACATTATTGGTGTGCATCTTGAGATAAAACAATGGCAGTGACATATTTTAAGATATGTCAGTGCATGTTGATTTCAGTTAAAACAAGTCAAACATGCATTTTAGTCTGGGACTAGACTTAAGCCTTGTCTGTGAAACAGGGGATGAAGATGTGCTTAAGTCCTACTTAAGCTGGTCAAAAAAGTACTCTTGAGTTCAATTAATTGCATTTAATATAAATTTAAACAAGAATACATTTTCATTTATTTAATAACATGCAGTTAAGTATCCAACACATTACATTCAGTTTGTGCTAAACAATATTCTTTTAAAGTGTATTATACCCATAGTCAGTATTCTTTTTCACAAGAGATATCACACAGTGAGTTAACTGAACTCTGAGTAAATAAGTGTTGAAGGTGTGCTGACTGTAGTGTAGTTCAGCTGGTGTTTATTGGCAAGAATTTTTATATGTATATGTTTATAGTTTATTATCTTTCTTCTTTCACCTCTCAATGTAATGGTCTCATTAATAGCTACAGTGTCTGTAAATACATTTTTGTTTAAGGGGCCATAATCACTGAAATTATGATCTTCAAACAAATAAAACTGGACATGTGTAAATGCATCTGGTTGTTGAAACCACATATGTAAATGTTAAAAAAATAAACGTGTGAGAGCATGTTATAGGCTATATGACAAGTTATACCCAGATATGACAATGCTTCTGCAACACGCATCGCCGCAGATGAGTAGCTGAGTACTCATTCTCTTTAGCAAACACACAAATGAAACTAAAAGTAAGTTGCAGATGCTCAAAACACAATTATCTTCTTTAAAAGTAGTGAGACTTAATGATCTTACCAGAGTTGATGCCGCTCTCCTATTGCGGTCTTTGATATTGAAATTAAGTGAAGTGAAGTGCTTATCTGTTGCTTTCGTTGACATGAGTTTGCATATAGTGTGAGAAATAAAGATCAGATTTATATTTTTTTTGCGGTGACACATTTATGTGTAAATGTTTTAACAAATTAGATATCTATCCGATCAGTGGAAACACATGAAGTGACCAGGTGCAAACGGGCCCTGTAAATGTGAGAGGAAATATAAAATGGGGTTAGCAGCCAATTGACTGTTCACTTTATTAGGAACTGCATCATATAATACACGACAAGGACAATAATCTGACCCTTGCTGTTAGCCGGTTGTAAGTGACATGAATGACTCAAATCAGACATCCAAGATGAAAAAACGACATCATCTTATAATGATGGAAGTGTTTTGTGCACCATTTTTTTTTTCTGCCCATCCAAAATTAATGAGAAGCGATATACTTATAGCCATAACTCAACAAAGTGGAACATACTATTAAGCTTGAGAACATCACCAGCAACCTAACAGTGCTCTTTCTGTCAAGCATCATTGTAGCAGCCTGGTATCATGCATACGTGATTTTATTTTTAGACTGGCTGCTGTTTTGCTTCTAAGACCAATACAAGATCAGTTGTTGTTCACAAATCAAATTTAAAAAGCCAGGAAAGTTTTTGTGATATTTACCAGCCATTAAAATGTCACCGTAATAAATGTTTAGCCCACTGGCCTGGCCTAACTGTTTGTATAAATCAACAATAGCAGATGATCTTGGACTGAGCTTTGCTTTGGGTACTGAGCATAAATAGTGAATGAAAAGCCTGAGAAAAAAAAAAAAAAAAAGATGTGCAATTTCACAAACAAGCTACAGGCCGTGGGGGTCTGCAGATTGTCGCTAAATTGGTAATTCAAGTCATAACTTGTAGGGGCGTTCACACTGACAGCAATTTGCAGAGACAAAGTGACTGGAAATCATTCATTTTCAATGAGAGTTGGCAATTCGAGGCCCATCAGCGAGTTGGTAATGCGAAAGATTTGAGCAGAGTTCAGCTTTATGCAAATGAGAAGCGATGCAATGTGGCAACTACCAATGGGAGTGCAGAGAGTGAAGCTGTGTGATCTGCCCCCTTATACAACACTGCAATCAAGTTGAAATGATTACTAGAGATCAACACTTGTCGACCACCAGTGAGTAAATCAGCATCAGTCTGAATTCCTTTTGTTTATTTGTTCTTTCTGCTTTGTACCATTTGTTAGTATGTTACCGAAATAATGCTAATAATGTTATTATTATGCTTAATATAAATGTAAAAAAAAAAAAATCAACTCCAGTCAGCAGCCAATAAAGACATCTAGGACATTTATTCCTCTCACCCCACTTCTATCTGTTCTCTCCGTCTTCATCACCCCTCATCTTTTCCCACTCTTCCTGCCTGTAGGCATACACATCTGAAATTCTCAGATGTTTTGTTCTCATTTCAAAGAGTACAAATTATTTGTAAAAGTCCACATTTATTAACCTCTCTTGCCCCAGGTTCTTCACAGCGATATTTAGATTGTCATCCATCGACAGAGCAGATCGTCACTGATCTAACATCTATTTGTTAGATCAGTGTTTGATGTTTTTCCAGGAGAAAGGTCAGGCTGTGTAGGCGGCACTTACATATATTACCTGTGATAGAAAGACAGAACTATCATAAAATGATTACACATTAAGACATGTTTCTCAGACTTTCATTTCATCTTGTGAAATAACTTGAAAAGAAAAGGAAATTTGTCGTCATACCAAAAGGACTATTTTTACAACCTGTAGTTGCTGCAGGGACAGTTCACACTACAATGAAAACTCTCCCTCACATCAATTCGATTTATGACTTATCCTAACCACTTGACAAACAAATACGTTTGTTAGTATCCCAAAATAACAAAAATCATGATAAAATATCAAATCATAACATGGTCCATACTATATATTTGTTTTGAGAGACAAAACTTAAGGTATCCTACCTTCTTTGGTCTGATGTGGTTCTGAAAGTTATTTTATAGGTTCTGGAATATATAGCAAACAAGTCATATGAGCTATACTTTTATAGTGCTTAGTGCTTTTTGAAGCTTTAAAGTTCCAGTCCCATTTTCATTGTAAAAAGAGAGAACAAGTACATTTTTTTTCAAAATTTTGATTCTGACTGTTCTTCTAAGATAAGGTTTTCTAATCAGTAGCATATACAGTAGTAACACCACACTGCAAGAGAGCATCACGAATCTGCTCTCCCAGCCGTCTCTGGATTCTTCAGGCACTTTTGCTTTAATCTCTGGAGTCTCTTTCTCAATCATCTTTGAAAGGCAGCAGTTTGGGCTGTAATGTGACTGTCCAGCTTTGCCAAGCACTAGGGAAACATCAAGGAACTAGGCCACCATGGAATCAAAGGGGCTTTATACCTCTAAGACGTCATGAAGCAGACAGACTTGCCTCCCATCTCTCTCGGGCATCCTTTGATATAAAGACACTGGCCTTTATGATACTTCCAGCATGGCCTTTCTCG
This sequence comes from Ctenopharyngodon idella, assembly GCF_019924925.1. NCBI lineage: Eukaryota > Metazoa > Chordata > Actinopteri > Cypriniformes > Xenocyprididae > Ctenopharyngodon > Ctenopharyngodon idella. Next base: position 13,413,603 of record NC_067236.1, on the reverse strand, counting down.
ACCTGGTCTCAAAACATGACTGTCATGTGAGATATTTTATATCCTGTGAATGTATAGCCTCAGGGTTCGACATTGTTTGTTACTTGTCAGTCATGCATCCACACACACACAAAAAAGACCTAGTTATAGCAGTTTTGCAGATGGCCAGGGCTATGATTCATATAGCATTGTAAAGAAGAAATGTCTGCAAAAGCATTAAAAAAATTTAAAAGGGAGGGTAACAGAATGAAACAAGTTGGAGTCAAACTTTGCATACAAAGAAGTGGTCATGCAACATGCAATACGTCCAGACTACATCTCTGAAAAACTATAGAGTTCTGATATTAAAAGGGAAAAAAGTGAAACTTTTTAGAACTGAAATTTTAAAAGGTAAAGGTTATTTGAATACTCAAGTTGTGTAGTCGCTAATGTTTAGTTATCTAAATGAGTAGGCATTTGGATGTCTCTAAATCAGGGGTGTCTAGTCCTGCTCCGGAAGGGCCACTCTTTTGCATTTTCTGAGTTTTGCTCCATTTAACTACACTTGAAGCAACAAATTAAGGTGTTTGGATTACTAAAGACCAGGCAAGTGTGTTGGAACTAATCTCTGCAAGACATTGTCCCTCCAGGACCAGGACTGACAAATCATGTCTCTTACATCAGTTGATGTAAGACATTCTTCATTATGATTTATTTTAAACCATGTTTGCCTGGTTTAAGTTTTTAAAATTTGTCCAAAATCATAAAGCAAATATGCTTTGCATTCTCAGCTTTCATAGTGTCCTCTTTCAGGTAAACTACTCTCAATGCAGAGCAACAGTTCAAAGAGAATTTTGCAGAGCAAGTTAGTTAAAGCTACATTGTTGACATAATAATTGGTAAATAATCTGATTCAATGACCCGTTAACTGCAACAGGAAAGAAAGAATGCACATTAGGGATGTAGAACATAATTTCAAGCTTGCAAGGCATTGGCCAAGAATTTGCGTCTGCATTTGCATGCTTCCATAGAGCAGTGTTTCCAAACCTTGTCCCTGGACATCTCCCTTATCTGACCCATCCATTTCAGGTCTTGAAATCTCCACTAATGAGCTGATGAGTTGTTTCATGTCTGTATGATTAGGAGGATTTAAAAAAATGGGTTCAGAACAGGGTTGGGAAACACTGGCATAGAGTTTCTGGCCTTAGGAAATATACAATTGCAAACATGAAGAGTTCAGTACACAAGTAGTTACACAGTGAGCAAGAGGTGTTGGTTGTAACATACGTGCTCTGGCTTTTATATTGTCTTACAGGAATACATACCACCTTTTACCAATAAAAGCTTTGGTGTATCAGCTCACTTTGTCTTCCTCACTGGCTTGTCCCCTTTGATTTGTCGTCTCTTCTAATGCAGCAGCCCCAAAACGTCCCAAAAAATAGTCAAAGAAAATGAACCAGTTATTTCATTGCATGCTTTTGCCCCTCAGGCACGGTGGAATAATCTGACAAAGAAAAATGATGCCAAGGCCCTTCCTCGGCCAATCAAGCATGGGGCTGAACAGTTCTTTGAGCTCCTAAATAGATGCCCCCCATTTCATCTGTTGTCCTAAGGGAGAGCAGGGTGTAATTCAAGGGCATTAACTTTACGGCTCTCCCTGCAGATCAGACACATTGGCTTGGACTGCCCCAACTAACACAGGGTGCACTCACCTAACATTCTCAATCCATTCTTAGAGGCCTGTGTGGAAGTCTCATGATCATTTACTACTTAATAGGGACCAAGAATTCTTGAAACTGAAAGTGAAGTTCATAAGTCCACATTTTCTTATAATCTTTTCATATAATTCAGTGAGATAAAGGTAAACAGATTGACTCGCTGCCTATGATGAATGGCTCAGGCATAAGGCTTAAGCTCTAAATTCCCCTTAGTCTACTTAATTAATGAAGGTAATATGATTTTAATACACAGCAGCAATAAAGAGAAATAAAGGTGGAATTAATAAACTGATTTGAGGATAAGAAGAGCATGCTTTTCCCAAACTTTTGGTACTTTAGATATGACCAAAAGTAATGACTTGCAGTTTGCTAAATCAAACGAAATACAGACTAATTTAGTAGGTATAAATGAGCTGTTCTAGACAGATAAATTTGAGAGTTATTGGTTTGTCCTTTTGACTGATTCATTAAAAAAGATCACAAATCACACTACTTTTGTTGCACTACATTGTTATTGTTGCGTTCAACAACAGAGTAGAAACCATAGGAAAGTTGTCTACTTTTTTCTACACACATACATACACTGAGGGAAAAAATCCAGTGATACACACATACGCACACATTGATTACCAGTTAAAAAGAAAAGGAAAAACCTGGAAATATATACAGTATTTTAATACTATTAATTGCCAGATCTGCATCGTATAAAATCAGTGTATAGCTCCTGCGGACATGGTAAAAATGTCTTGAAAAAAAAAGGAATGATCCAATAAGGCTCAAAACAAGGAAAGGGAAATAGATGTTGAAAAGATACAGACAGAATTAAAAGGTCAGAGGAAGGAAGAACAGATATTTGATGGAAAGGATAGGAAAATGCAGGTATGAATAAAAATAATGAGATAATGAGACTATCAGTATAACAAACAGGTCAATGTCCTTTGAAGCCAGGTCTGTGTAGTACCATTATCTGTCTAGCCTATCTGTCTAGTCCATCAGATTTATTATCCACTTCTCTTATAAGAGCAGTCTCCAGCAAGCAAGCATATACCACATTGCAGTGTTGTATTATGAAAATCTTTTAGCAATGTGAGGACATCAGCAACGTGCTATGAACTTGAAGACAATCTTAATTTGCTGCTTCTGTCTGGTCCCATTAGGCAGATTCTCAGAATCAGGATGAAGAAAGTCTGTTCTTTTTTTGAATATTGCGCTTAATGCTATTGAGAAAAGTACAGAACATCATGTATGAATCAGAGTACTCACTGTCATTTTGTTTTGAGGGAACACATTTCAAACTGGCTTAGTTGTATCTATCTACAGTGTGCAATACAGGCTATAACCAACATACACACAGACCTCAAAAACACTCAGATCTCCACACTGTACCCTTTACATCCAGTATGTTTACCATATGGCCCATTCACCTTCACATTAATGTCTTGCTCTCTTTGTTGAATGATAAACTTTCATATTTAATCAAGGCCAAAGTGGCTTCAAAGAAAGCCTTTAATTAATAATGCATTTCAGTGGCTAGTGCATAATTTACCTGCTTAGAAGCACAATACAAACTATTTTATCATTAGCTAGCTAGTACTAACCCATCAAATAAAAAAAAATGTATCGGTTGTGAAAAAGGCCTCTTGTTTCTTATACATTTTTTACTTTTTATTTTGAGAAGTGTGAGACATTTTAAAAAATGCATGAACTTAGCATGCTGTGTGGCCTACTTCTTGTTACACAACAAAGATGGAGGAAATGAAGTCTGAAACAGAGTTCCCAACCATCTTGCTGTGACCTTCATAGGCAATGTATTTCTGAAGGAGTCATTAAACTCTCATTCTGTTGGTAATCATTCTTGTTGTTTGAAAGAGAATATAAAAACGACTTCAAATATTTCTTCTGTCAGTGCTACTGGAGCTCTAAGCTTTGCTTTTAAATGATATATAATCATTAAATCATATAAAAGTGATTTAAAAAATCACGTATTAATATTTTACAAATAGTTTATCACAAAACGAACACAAGGAGTATGACATTTTTAATGAAAAAGACAAAAATGTGAAATCTTCAGCATTCAGACAGAAACAGTTTTTCCATGTGATGGTTGCAGGACTCGCAGCATGCAGCAAGATATTACATGTTTATTCATGATTACGAAAACAACCATTTTATCAATCATAATGTGTGCTTGAAATGTGTGACTTAACCTTGAAGGATCTTTGTACTGGAAACAAAATACCAGAGCCTGATTTTTGGTGACTCACGTTTCAGCACATCCTCCATGCGGTGTTTACAAGGGTTAGCATTTGTGCCGCAGAGCCTGTGAACCTCCATGATGGTCATTAAGCTTTTTTCCCATGTGCAGTGACAGATTGAGCTTCTTTTATCTTAGCTTAGCTTTCAGCTCGCTGATATGAATGTTTGCCCGCTAGTGGTATGACTCACTGTTACGGCTGGCTGTCAAATGTCTGGCGAACAATAATTAAATCATTTTAGTACTTGCACACGTACGCTAGTCCGACATATCCATCACATCTTTGTTCTTTCATCACAAAGCCTAGCTGCATCAGAGCAGATTGGTGTATTAACACCTCCTCGACTTTTGTTTCTCCTCTTTTTTTCTTTTCTCTCCATACACACTGGCAGAGCGTTTGATTAAAAAGACTATTAGTATTTTTTCTTTAGCAAGGGTGCCATGCTGAGATGTGAAGCAGGGCTATTAATTGCTATGGCATTTACATGAACTGATGGTTCTCGCTCAAAGCATATAAATGTGGCTGCAGTTGCAAGTCACAATTTGACGCAATACTAGGAGATAAATGAAAGCGAGTCAGATGTGTTATGAAAAAGAATCCATCCCTAGCCAATGTGTCATCAAGCCAAGATTGAAAGAAAGTAAATGAACTGATCTTTACAAAACCTTCTAAAAAAAAAAAAAAAAAAAAAAATCTCATCCAGTAAAGCACAATAGCCGCTTTTCCACCGTCAGGCTGAAAGGTTCTTAGAATGGTAAGGAATGGTTCCAGTTGTGTTTCACTTGAGTCTGGTTCGGCACCGCTCATCAATGTCAGTTCAGAGGCGGGGCAAGCGTTGCGAGCTTCTGTTTACAGTAGCAAGTTGGCATGACAACTGTTTTATTTGACGGCAACATGGCGGAGGAGGCGCTCATTATTATCTCATTTTCTTTTTTTCCATGTCAAAACTCGTATCTATCAATTCTGCTGTTTGCCTATTTCTATTATTTCCGTTATTGTCGTTATTGCATCATATCTCAAAAGCGCGTCTAGAGACCCTCGCGTTCTACACTGCGCTTTTTTTTTAAAAAAACATTCCTGAGCGATACTGTGTGAATGGCCCCTAACCATGCTGAATCGTGCTGGTAGAATCCGTGAAGTGATGTCGCCGCTCATAATTGGTCACATGTCTGAGTGACGTAAACACAAATTAATAATAAAATTAAAAGAAATATTTGATCATTCTCCATAAAGTGGTCAGGGAAAACTTGAAACCCAAACCTTGTTTCTTCAACCTAAATGCGTTCAACGAGGGATTTGCAGGCCGGTTGTTATTGAAGGATGGGTCAGTACCCAGTTTATTTGGACCAGCTCTTTCCTCACAACCTGTAGGTACGATTAATAATTGTCACGTTTGACAGACTGACTGTTTCGTAGGAAAGAATGTCATTATAATTCTAATAAAGAAAATCATTTAAATTAGTTAAGTTTTTAAGGAGCCAAGATATAAAACTGCCCCCAAACAAAAAGACTCACCTGTTCTGATGTCCAATCCAACTGAAACAGCACAAGTCTTTATGTCCTCTAAGTAAAAAATAAATAAAAATCTTCTAGACAAATATGCGATTAGTAAGGACTAAAATCCAGTGTCTAACATCCACACGGTTCTGAGTTTCAGTTCAATGGCCTAAGTAAGTAACGTTACTGGACTGAAACCCTTATACGGCTCAGTCCAAACATGTCAGTGACGTCTCCGCATCCAAATTCCGAGCCAGAATCACCACATTCTCTGTAGCATACACAAATACGTATTTAGCCTGTGTGTGTTGTGTATGCTCCGCGCAGCTTGTAGGTCTCCGGCTAACCAGCTAACAGCAATATGTGTTTGATCGCAATTGTCTAGAAATGTCAAATGTTTTTCGTTGTTATTACTTGGAGTTATGATAAAGAATAGAGCAATACGTTGGTGTACAATTGCAGTGCTTTATCAATAAGTTTCTGCATTGAGCTAACGCATATACCATGACTGTTTGGGTGTTTACCACCAAGCTGTGGGCTAGGTTTGCTAACATAAACACAAAACAACTTAATTCCTCTCTGAGTCTTTATTTTTAGAACAGAGCGGAGCACCACCATTATTATAATATAATGTAAGTGATGCAAGCACTATATACTGCACTCCGTGTTAACCAGCAGAAGTCATCGGACCAATCACCGCAGATTAGCGTCACGCAAACAAGGGGTTCGGCAAAATGAATCGTTGAGCGAATCGTTTGGGAGTCGTTGAGCAAATAAGGTAAAAATAAATGCGTATTATAAGACAATTAAAGTGTTTTTTGACCTTGCATGCTTTTAAACCTGTTGTTGGGGACTTCCAAAACAAAAATAGGACCCTTTCAAAGGCAATAATAGGGGCACTTTAACACACTTAAGTACTCTTTTAAAAAGTACATTATAATGTTATTTTTAAGTAGACTTTAAATCAAAAAGTTAATTTAAAAAAAAAAAGAAGTTTGTTTTAAAAATTATTTGTCATGCTTGTAAAAAAGTACACTTATTTTGATGTGTTGACTAACATACTTAAAAATTTATGAAGTATTTTATCATAATTTTAACTGTAGAGTGTTGTTTGACTTTGAGAAAGAATTTTCCACCTTTACAGACCCAGGGATCATGAGCGTGTGATTCTTTGTTTTCTGGAGTGGACTTTGACTATAGTCTTGACTCCAGTAGTAGCAATCAATGAAATCATCTCCTCAAGTTCATAAATATTTTTAATGAGGACAGGGTCAGGATTTAGAGTACATGATTGTGGTCATTATCATTCTCATGTATCCCACCTCAATAGCAGCAAAAGTGTTTTGCAACATCATGAACACAATAAGTACATTGTACTTATTTATTTAAGGACATAGTAGTTAAAGACACCCAATATAAAATGTGACCAAAGAATCTAGTCACAGTTGAGCAAAATCTCTTTTAGAGTTTACCTTCCACCAGGAAACCCCCACCCAGATTCTTAGCCTTCCCAGGGCCCCTGTATTAAAAATAAATAAAGAATATAAATTTTTATTTGTATTTACTGCTAAAATATTGGAAAGACCCACACCCATTGTTGGATATTTAGTTACATGCTTGTCTTGATTTTAAAGTTGTTGAAGGATTATCATCTCAGATAAACATCTCTTGTCATGTGTCTTCCCAACAAAATCTGTCATCACCCAGATCAAGGATGTGTTTCGCCTCTGTAGACACCAGTGATAAAATCACATCTCCCTAGTTTTTTTTTTTTTTTTTTTTTTTTTTTTTTTTGAGAAGGAAGTAAGTGAATCACATCAGTGTTTTTTTCTTTCTGTACAATCACTCTCTTTATCATTGTCAGCAGTATGATGAACCCCTGGTGAGCGCGGTCCGTTTGTACAGCTCTGCGACTCTTCCATTTGCATAGATATGCAAACCCTGGTTACATCTCGTTGTGTTCGCTGTGATGCTATCAGACTCGGTTCACATAAATCCAGTCGCCACATGCTACTTATCTGGGCCATTGTTCCGTCTTACATATTCTAAAGCGTGTTAAGCTAGTGCTCCATATGCAAAAAGAAAAAAATACATATGGCGCCATAGTAAAATGATCCGTATCTCATCCCTTAAAACAAGGGCAGAAGTTGTATGTTTGTGTTCAAATGTTATCCTAGGCATCTGTTCAGAGCTGTGCTTGAGTTTTCATTACATTAACACATTTTTTGAGTGTCTATTGTATCTTTAGTGGACAGGAAAGAGCTCTTTGTGTTTTCATTTGTTGATAGCCTTTGTCAGTATCCTTTCTTGTCGTTGAAGCCATAAAAAACAAGTGAGTGCTGAGAGCCTTTGCCTCTTTTATGTCTTCTTTCTGCCTCATTTATTTTCACAAAGTGCTGAATTTACTTGATGTCTTTGTGTTTGTTTGCACCGAAGCTTTTAATGTAACCTTCTGATTTACTTTCTTGGCGGGAAACTCTATCGGAAAGACATAAAGTAAACCTCTCCAGAGTAACCTGTTACACCTAATGTGTGGTTGTAAAAGAAGATGTACGTGAAAAATGGGCTAAAGGTGGCCTAATGGTAATGATCAGGGCTGCTTGCGCAAATGTTATATCTTAAGCAGGGGTGACCCTAAAATCAGAGATACTGGGATTGAAATTCTGCTTTATCACCACTGTGCCCTTCAGGGGTATAAACCTGGGCTCCTTCAGGGGAACCATCTCTGTAATTAGTGTCTCTAATTCCCTCTTGTCTTTCTCCTCCCAGGAACCTCTCAAAACGTCACTCTCCGGGGACGCTATCACTGCAGAGGGGGTCGTGAGATCAACGTGAGCCAGCTGTGTGACTTCAACCCTGACTGTCCACAAGGGGACGATGAGGGAGAACATTGCCGTGAGTATTAGTGCTGTCCATTTGGAGGACGAGACAGCAGACGGGGGCTCAGGAGGTCAACAACAGCTCTTTAATGAAGGCATTGTGTGTTTGCCCATTATATAACAGAAGTTGTGTTTATTGGACTTTGCAGGAGCTGTTCTGCTTCAATAGCCATTATCATCCCAGACACATTCTTTCTCAGAATGAAAAAAAAAAACTCTAACCTCTGACCCCATATACTGCAACCCTAGCCCTAAGCATATATATATAGGATTTGTTTTTCTTGCGCTAATTAACTCATCTCTTATTTTAGATAAAATTAACTATATTTATATATAGTTTGGAATAATCTAAATAATCTTCAACGTCACATGATTATGCAGATTATTCTGCTCAGTTATTTATAATGGTTATTATTATTTTTTAATGTTGGAACCTATACCTCTCTAACTATAATCCAGCCTTTAGATGGACTAAAAATGAACTCCCAAAACTTACTGCCAGTTTCTGGAAGATACATTCTTCAAACAGTGGTACAAGAGGATGTGGTGCTGGTCCTTCAAGAGTCACTCTCAATCTGTCTGTCTATAAAGCCTATAAAAAAACAGTCTTCATGTATTTTACAACACTTCAGCTTGTGATTCTTATTAAGTGGGGGTCATTTTTTTAGGATTCTTTACCTAACCTAAGTCTCTGAGATCCTGACACCTTGCACTTCTGGAGACTCCAGGTAGGTTGCAGTTCTGGAAAATTATGGTGCTGGAGACTAAAGGGTTCCTGATGGTTCACGCTTAATTCTTCACTTTAATTATTAATTCTTTTTCAGTTAACATGTGTCTTTTCTTTTCCACCTGTTTTTGTCTGACCCTGCTGACCCAATGAGCATTTCACTGTCCAATGGTCATGCCTTAACTGCAGTTTCTAGTATTTTATTAGTATTGCATCCTTCTCATGGACATTTAATAATTTTTGACTTTTCAATGAGTTAAATCTCATTTTATCTGTAAAAGAAACCCTGCCTAATAATTATGCACACCTGAATATAAGGCGTTTTTCATTTCCAGCCTTCATGAACAATTATATATCGCTTATAAATTATTAAATACAAAATTAATAGTAGTTAAGATGTGCCTGGAACAAAAATATTATCAGAAAATCAACTTGCCTAATAATTCTGCACGCACTGCGTGTGTGTGTATGTATGTGTGTGTGTGTGTGTGTGTGTGTGTGTGTGTGTATATATATATATATATATATATATATTAGGGCTGTCAATAGATACATTTTTTTAATCGTGCACCCTTAATCGCGATTAATTGCACACTTATCGTGAAATTAAGCATACACCATTTATCTTGTTTAACACGTCCATTTTGCCATCATTGCCTATATCCAGCAAAGTAAACCATCATATTGAAGTGTGATTTTCGCAAAATCGTATTGTTTAGCTTTTTTCAAGGTAAATTTAGATGTCTTTACAAAAAAGGACACCAAATATCCAAATTATATGATTTCATATTATTCATACATTTATGTACACCAAAGCACCCATAAAAAAAAATCACAGCAAAAAAATGTTTCAGAATTCACAGTGTATAGTATGTGCAACAGCAAAGAGCTTGCTTACATTTTAGACTTGTCAAGTTGCGATACTGAACAGGACCACATGGAGATGCCAAAAAATACCTAAACCAACCGCCTTGACCTGCATATATACTAAAGTACACAACAACATACACTGGACAAATCCAAACATTATTTTGAATGTGTGTGAAAACAACGTGAATCTACTGAAATGTGTCTGTGCATAAAGATCAGTGCGTCGAGAGCGTTCATACATGATTTGTTTGTGCATCAATATAACAGACTCACGCGTGCTTCTTTACATTACCGCAATCGTCTTTACTTTGATTGCAATCCTCATCCATCAAAACTTTCATAGCAAGAAACCGGTTTGCTTTATCCAGCCGAGAATCATAGTTTTCATATCATCTGGCATACAGCGGTGGGATGTTTCAATGTTTCGTTCAGACAAGAACAGCGTGATGCGGGAGGGCTCGTGGTCTTCAGATACAATGACAGAATATGACAGAGAGTTTGTGATTTAAAGTGACACTGGAATTCTCTCTGCCATCTCTGATATAATCAGCATGGACTTTTAAGATCATCTAACTGTGTGACGTAATTTACGTTATGACGTAATTTCACATGCTTCCGTAATTTTTTTTTGTTAAATGCGTCAAATTATTTTAATGCATCAATTTTGAATTAATCACATGCGTTAACGCGTTACCGTTGACAGCCCTAATATATATATATATATATATATTGTAAGAGTATTGTAAATATAGTAAATGTATAACCTATAAGATACAAGTGACCCAGATGTCAGGCGTTGGCCTAATAACAGTAGTAGAGTGAAACTGATACTCACAATATCTGTAAATTAGTGGGATGAGGTAAACATATGTGCTTGTGCCTCCCGCTTTAGTGCACATTTCCATTGTTTTCACTGAATTGGGAGTTTTGACAATATATTTTAGTCACAACAGTGCAGCAATGTATTTTTAAACACTTTACCACTGAGCAATTTCAATTCATATGACACATCTCCCACATTTAGCCCATTTTCCTCTTTGTAATTTTCTCAATTGCTCTGTTGGATGAGATGGCTCCACCTTTTCCTATCACTCCCTGCTGCTTCATTTCTGCATTGAAACTCCTTTTACCTCAAAGATCAGCTGCTCACACTGACCTGATCCTGTCTAGTATGATGCAATCATTAATGATCCCTCCCCTCTGCCTCGTAAGAGCAGCACAGATATTGCCAGCAGCTTTCTTTACAAAACAGAAAGCTGCAATCTCATCCTGTGTCATTCGAATCGTACAGAGCACTCCCTCTTTCTTTTTTTCTTTGTCATCTTTCTCTCTCTCCCTGTTATTGCTCTTCATGCTAATCCTCATGAGTGTGGTCATGCTGGTCGATGTGTTTACTCTCTTCTGGTTAATGGCAGAGAGTTCAGAGCTGTACCATCTCCCCTCAGCGGATGATTAGCTGATCCTGCCTCACACCTCTCAGATCAATACAGTGCAGCAGCAGTAATCAAATTTCTGTGGGTCCACCTGCAGTGCTTCTGGACAAAAAAGAAAGCCAAAACACACGCGCGCGCACGCACACACACACACATTTTTAAATTTAACAAGATTCTGAGTGTTGTTTATTGTTAGAACAAAGCTAAATGTCACTGATTATGTTCGATATGCCACCACAGATATTAATATTGATTAGCAACCTGCTAATCAGTCTCTTTCGAAACCCATTCAGCACATTTAATTTGCACAACAAGATTTTTCTTTAATAAAAAAGTCTTTAATAAACATTCTTGTTAAGATGAAAGTGCTTTCTGAAGACCAGATGAAGAGATCTGCACAGGACACACAATACTAACATCAGGGTGACATCTCAAACTAAAATCAAAATAATGATAATTAGAGAGAGAGCGAAAGAGAGACCGATCAATCAGGCATAACTTTATGACCAACTTCCTAATATTGTGTTGGTCCCCCTTTTGCTGCCAAAACAGCCCTGACCCGTCAAGGGGATGGACTCCACTAGACCCCTGAAGGTGTGCTGTGGTATCTAGCACCAAGATATTAGCAGCAGATCCTTTAAGTCCTGTAAGTTGTGAGGTGGGGCCTCCATGGATCGGACTTGTTTGTTCAGCACATCCCACAGATTATGGATTGGATTGAGATCTGGGGAATTTGGAGGCCAAGTACACCTCAAATTCGTTGTTGTGCTCCTCAAACCATTCCTGAACTATTTTTGCTTTGTGGCAGGGTGGATTATCCTGATGAAAGAGGCCACAGCCACCAGGGAATACTGTTTCCATAACAGGGTGTACATGGTCTGCAGAAATGCTTAGGTAGGTGGTACGTGTCAAAGTAACATCTATATGGATGGCAGGACCCAAGGTTTCCCAGCAGAACATTGCCCAAAGCATCACACTGCCTCCGCCGGCTTGCCTTCTTTCCATAGTGCATCCTGGTGCCATGTGTCCCCCAGGTAAGCGACACACACGCACCCGACCATCCACGTGATGTAAAAGAAAACGTGATTCATCAGACCAGGCCACCTTCTTCCATTGCTCCGTCATCCAGTTCTGATGCTCATGTGCCCACTGTTGGCGCTTTTGGCGGTGGACAGGGGTCAGCATGGGCACCCTGACTGGTCTGCAGCTATGCAGCCCCATACGCAACAAACTGCGATGGACTGTGTATTCTGACACCTTTCTATCAGAACCAGCATTAACTTCTTGAGCAATTTGAGCTACAGTAGCTCGTCTGTTAGATCGGACCACAGGGGCCAGTCTTCACTCCCCACGTGCATCAGTGAGCTTTGGCCGCCCATGACCCTGTCGCCGGTTCACCACTGTTCCTTCCTTGGACCACTTTTGATAGATACTGACCACTGCAGACCGGGAACACCCCACAAGAGCTGTAGTTTTGGAGATACTCTGACCCAGTGGTCTAGCCATCACAATTTGACCCTTGTCAGACTCGCTCAAATCCTTACACTTGCCCATTTTTCTTGCTTTTAACACTTCAACTTTGAGTACAAATGTTCACTTGCTGCCTAATATATCCCACCCACTAATAGGTGCCGTGAATGAAGAGATAATCAGTGTTATTCACTTCACCTGTCAGTTACCATAATGTTATGCCTGATCGGTGTACATATATCGTGGCCATGAATTAACAATTTGTTCCCAAGACTTGCTAATATGGCAGCACATTTTACCAATTCGTTCCCTCGATTTACAAAATTATGGCCATGTTGTACTAATTTGTTCCTTTGTTTTCGTTAAATAAAAACAAGTGAACGAATTAGGACAATGTGGCCATGATTTACTAAAACAATGGTTTGTTTGTTTGTTTGCCTGCATGTCATTTGTGCATTTCCCCTCTAAATTTAAGTACTGTAATGTGCATGCTGTGTATATGTATGTATTTGTTTATCTATTTGTTTATTTATTCATCAATCAATCAAATTGGAAGACCAAAAGATTTAAGGACAGATCTTAATAATCTTAAAAATCTCATCTTTTGATTTTGGGTTTAAACATTTATGAGAGCATAAATATTGGCCTGAATTAATATTGCCTGAATTAAAATAAAATATTGATATAGAAGCACAAGGTCTTAAAATAAATACATAAATAAATAAGGCGGTTCCGACAAGGTTGTCTCAAGAAAAAAAAAAAAAAAGAAAAGAAAAAAAAAAAAACAGTTTATTCGTCTGTCAGTTTATACATTATTTATTTTTCTATTAAAACCAGGGATAAAAAATATTATTCTTTATTAACAAGGCTTTTCCCATAATCACTCTGTTCCCATGAATGCATCCACTGCTTGAAAGAATATCATTTTAAATGCCTAACTCTGGATTGTATGAACACCTCGAGCAAAGCTTGCAAGTTACATGCCAGCAGGCAATTTATCCTCTGTAATACTGTGGATCGCTGGAGGGCAATCATGTTTCTTCCCCCCCATGTTTCTTAATGAAGGTCAGACCTATCCCTGCAGCCCTTCACGGGGTTGAATGAATTGTCTGTTGATGGAATGGGTTCTAATATGGCCTTCCTACACACTTTCTTCCCTGCCTTTCTGTTCCTTTACCTCAAAACCATATCCTTATCTGCACTCAGATGCGCACTCCACTTCCCTCTTATGCCTCTTCAGACATTTAAAAATGGTCAAAGATTGTTTCTTATCAAAGCTTCAAAGCTCTTGAGCTAAGGGATAAGATTGTTAGCCCATATTTCTCTTTTTCTTTTCTTCCCTAGCTCTTTTTTCTTGGTCTCTCTCAGTATTCTCAAAATGTCTCATTGTCTTCTCTCACTCAACCAGGTCAGTTCCTCAATGGCAGCTATTGCTCGTTCGGGAGAGAGGATTGCAGCTGGCAGCTGGTTCCAGGAAGGGGTCCGCAGTGGAGGGCCCATCCATCCATTCCCCAAGGCCTCAGAGGCAGCTGTCCATCACCAGGTGCTCTGCCTAAACATCTTAAGTTGAAGTCTAAACAACAAAAAGACTGTTGCAAACACAAGGCTGACTACTAACATTGAAAAATGAAAAAGAAAGCAAAATAATTTAAGCAGACATGGTTAATAAATAATCTTTATTAAAGTTTGACAACAAGCTTTTGACTGGTTATAGTCTGTTTTTTTTTTTTTTTTTTTTCATCTTTTATCAATCCATTTGGGGGAAAGGGCGTATTTTGTGTAAGTTTGTTTCATGTCTTGCATCACTCTGTATGGCAGGGGCCTTGTTGGCTATCGACAGTCAGCCCAAAGGTCAGCGAGGATCAGCCCAGGTGCGAAGCCCGCTTTTCTTCTACCCCCTGCGGAACGCCCCATGCATGGTAAGAAGACTATGCTGTTTTTGCTTTTTGCAAATAACCATAGTGCACGGTATCTCTGTGCAATGTGTCTCTGGATCTCTGAGCAAATGGAGTTCTGAACAGTTTCCATCAATTCTTACTTGCAAATGCATTCTACCCTATGCATGCAGCGATCAATGCTAGACCTATAGAAATGCTCTGAATACTGATTCAGGTTTTATAGCAGTTAGGATATCCCATCAGGAGGTAATGGCTACAGATAAAGGCCCGGGTATACTTCATTTTCCGCGTTCCGCTCCGTCTCACGCACAGCTGAGAGCGCGAGCCTTTCAAATGTACTCCTTTGGCCGTGAGCGTGGAAAGATGTTATCGCTGCATGTGCACTATCTAGTGGACTTTGTTTTTTGTTGTACGCACACTGTCTGCGCAGACACAAAAATTGGGCAGTGTGTGTGGACGTCCACGGTCCCTCCTGATGACGCAAATTATCTCACACGGACAGCCGAAGTATACTTTCGGTTTAAGTGAAAAGAGAGAGTACAGTATGTTATGAAAAAATATACTATTCATGCTGTTTTTTCATATGCAGTAGTGTATGTACTGTAGGTTAAGTGGGACATGAAGTAAAAAAAAAAAATGATGGGAGAAAAAATTATATTTCAGTGCTTTTGCTGTAAAGGTTCAGTGTGTACATTTTAGCGGCATCTAGCGATGAGGTTGCGAATTGCAACCAATGGCTCAGTCCACCACTCACTCCTCCTTTTTGAAGCAGGTAGAGAAGCTATGGTGGCTGATACAGGACAAACATGTCATCGCCTGAGACAGAAGAGAGTAGCCAGTCAAGCAAAAGCACTCTGTAGAACAGTTTGTCCATTTAGGGCTACTGTAGAAACATGACGGTGCAAAATGGCGATTTCCATGTAAGGGGACCCGCGGTGTATGTAGATAGAAATGGCTCATTCTAAGGTAATAAAAACATAACGGTTCATTATGTAAGTTCTTTATACACCACTGAAAACATAGTCATGTATATTATATTGCATTTCTGTCAATAAATCCTCCTAAATATTACATACTGGACCTTTTAAACCTGGATTTTTCAGACCCCCCAAGGACCCTCACATACAGAATGATGATATCCTTGTGTTTTGTTATCCTGATATCCTGTTCCTAAAATATAAATACAGCTATACAGTATATTGAATTGTATACTACGTGAGAAAAATATTAAAGGGATATTTCACCCTAAAATGAAAATTAAGCCATCATTTACTCACCCTGGTGTTGTTCTAATGTCGTATGCCCTTTCTTTCTTTTTTGGATCGTAAAAGGAGAATTAAAAACAATCAATCGCTCGACAATCAATCCTTTTTAAAAAGACTCAAAAGTATCACAGAGTGATCCCATGTGACACGTGTTGTACATTCAAAGTGTTCTGGGGGTATTCAATAAGGTTTGGTGAAAAACAAATAGAAATTTAATGTATTATTTAACGGAAATCCTGGTCTTGTCTTGGTCTCAACACACACTGGTCTTGGTCTTGACTTGGTCTCAGTTTAGGTAGTCTTGACTACAACACTAGCAATAGCTTAATTTATTATCATTATTATTTTCTCAAATAATTCTATTTCACATGAATGTCCTACATTGTATTCTTTTTGCCAGTTCGTTTTATTGTTAGCTTGAGGAGCCATAATAAAATGTTTTCAGTTTTTAAGGCTATATGTGACATTTTTAGGTTGCACAATAGCTTTAATGAGTTGCTTTTGTAATCGCTACCGACAGAATGTAGCCCAGTGTCAGGAGGTTATTGTTGTACCCACATTTCAATGTCATTTGAATGTAATTACATGGAAATTTGGCAACCAAATGTAAAATGTTAATGTCCGTTTTGAAGAATGGAAAAATGTCTGGCTCTCACCTAGGTGGAAAGCTTTTCAAAGACTGTCTCCGTATTAGATTCAGAATTCATAGACCTTGACCCCATCAGTCTGCGGCTCACACACAAGCCTGCTGGGAAAGGTGAATTACACAACTGCAAAAGACTTCCTGAAGAAAAAACACTCAAACAGTGAGTTTCAGAGGGAACGGAGGGATACAGACTGACAGAGATGGAAAAGAGAGAGAAACAGCAGGATAAAAAATTGAAAGTTAGAAAAAGAGAGAAAATATCAGGGAGATTATGGAGTGTAGATAAATAGGAGCACAGGTGGAGAGGTAGGCATTGGTTTGGGCTTTATGAGAAGTCTGACTGACAGCTTTAGATAGATGTGAGGTGAGGGCTTATTCTTGTATGAACGGTGCCCAGAGCGGTGTGGAGGCACAGCGGGCCATGACAGCATATTGGACTAGATCCAGACACGAACCCAGACTATAGATTACGACTGTGATCTCTCCCCCTAGCCACTGTTCTCAGTCTGTAATAGGAGAAGCCTTGCTCCTTTCAACAGCTGGCGTTTTCACAGCCTACTGTAAGTCGCCTGACATAAAGGTACCTCATAATGGATGAACCTCAGAGCAGATGTGATATAAGCATTACAATCTCTATTAAGTCACATGTAGTTTCACAGAACCAGACTTTTGACATCAGCATAAAGTCTGGTCCATTTTGCAGCCTAATCTGGCCAAAAACCGCCCACTCAGCCTGTCTGACTGACATGGAAAAGCAACCCACCTCAGTTTGCTGTAGGGTGGGTAAATCTAAAATCCACGATAATATAGTTATAATTAGTAGACTGACTTGGGAAAAAAATTCACAAAATCACAAAAATAATGGTGTAGCAGACTGTTAACAACATGAAATATGTTTGTGTAAAATGTTTGATCGTAATTGATGTTCATCCAGAAAACGAAGTGCTCATTATTTAAAGGAATATGCTGGGTTCAATAGGAGTCAAGCTGAATGAAAAGCATTTGTGGCATGATACTGACCACAAGAAAAGCAATTACAATGGAAGTAAAATGGTGCCAATTTTTTTGGAGGATTCAAAAGCAGAAATTTAAAGCTTGTGTTTATAAAACCCATTACATTAATTATTCTGTGTATCAATAAAATGTGTGTATTTTTTGAGCTATGTTTTTTTTTGGTTTTTTTTGTTAGGTGTTATGTAAATTGTAAATTTGGATCAAATTTACAATTTAAATAACACCAAAAATAAGTAAAAAAAAGAATGTCTAAAGTGGACCATCGAAATAAAGTGTTACCAAATCTGATTTTGTGATCTTTTCTACAGGTCAAGTTCTGGGTGTGTGGATCTTCAAATGGAGTGCTATCACTCTGGATTATAGAGAATAGCACAGGGCCTGAGGGCCAACGGAGTCTCTGGAACTCAACAAGTGAAGCTAATATGGGGAAAGGGTGGAAACTCATTACCCTACCACTCTTCGGTTTGGTGGATCTGTAAGTCTAGTTACAACCATCAAATTTATGCTGAAAGTCATCCATGGTCTGAGTGTGCACTTGATTTGTAAGTTAACAATGGCATAATCAGGTAAACAATAGTAGGAATGCATCTGCTTAATTTGCATTAATTCTTTCGGATACATATGAAAAAAAAGTTTTCACTCACCATTGAGCAAACTGTAGTCATTTACCTTTGGTTTTGCACAAACCCACACATTTACTCGGAAATCCTAATGAATCCCACTGGTGCCGCATCCCTGCCTATGGGCCCGGCACAGCACTTGCACATCCCGTGCTCACCATATCACTCTTCCCAGAAGAAAAAAAAACTGACAGAGGGAAAAAAAAAAAAATCAATGAAGAGGTTCACCATTCATCCACACTTTCACTCCAATTAGCTACTGCTCTTGACTTGTAAGAGTAAGGAGGGCCGATGAAAGTAGGAGGGTGTTATATCTCTACATGTTTGATTGGAATCTCATCTAACCCTCCCAAAACCCCCACAATTCCCCACACCCCAGCCTCCACTCTTGTTATCCAGAGTCTCGCTAATTCCAGTCCACAGAGGGCGATTAAAATTTCATTCCTGGCCTCCTTACCCTTTTCTTGTTGTAGTTCCATTTTTTAAGATTTATTCAGCACTTCACAGCATAGCTGCAAAGCTTCATGCCCCATGACCCAAAGAGCCAATTCTTACACATTTATTGCCATGGGAGATATTAGAGCAGGGGCTAGCACTCCTCTCAGGGATTTATTCAAATAATGTAGCATGGGGAATGTGATGGGTTCTTCTGTAGTCATAAATATACATTTGTGGTGGTTTGAAAATACACCTTAGCTAAATACTTACACCTACTTATCCTTTTTGTAATTTGATCATTTTTTAAGGAATAGTTGACTTAAAAACTAAAGCCCTGCATTCCAAACCTTGTTCCTCCTTGGGACACAAAAGTAGTTGTTTAAAAGAATGTTCATACTGCTTTATTCCATACATATGAGAACCAAATGGCATTTGACGTTAAACATGTAGTGAAATAAACCAGCACAAATAAGATTTTCAGTGAAAAATAACAAATTCCAGTCTTCACATAAAACTATTGTATGGCTTCGAAGACTATGGATATAGCACACAAGTCATAAGGTGATGATACACGGGGCAACTTTTTGAGCAGTGTTGCTGGGCAGTGTTGCCGAGCAATGTTGCTTGGGCATTAGTGTGGTTACGAAATCGCAAAAGCTGTTTTTTCTTTTTCTTTTTTTTTTCTTTTTTTTGCGCAGCTTGTCAATGAAGTATGGCTCCAAATGCTGCTCCATCTGAAAGCACTGCGAGTTTGAGTCGCTTATAATGTACATTTGAAAAAGCAACACGTGTCAAACATCTTTCCAGACATGAGAAGCATTCATTAACATCTTGTCCAACAAAAGACAACATTTAATAACATGTTTTTACTCCAAACTCACTTCACAACGACAGTTGAACGTCCTTCTGTGAGATGATGTGGCTTCTTACACAGAATAAGGCAGTCGTGTGTTTATTAGTCATGTTTAATCAAAGCATTTCAATCTTCTGTTTATTCAGCTACAGCGATATGATGGGTGTTATCTTCTTCTGGGGCAGGGTATATTTGCAGTTTCTGCGCAAGAGCGCCCTCTGGCTTTCAGAGCCATACTGAACACAGAGCCATACAGCTCTAAAAAACTGTGCATAAAATAATCGCAGCCTTTGCCAAATCGCGTGCGGTTTAATCGCGATAAATCGTGCAGCCCTAATAATGACTAATTTAATTGTGCTCTTTTTCGACCTTGAAAGCCTCAGTACCCATTCATTATTTGAAGTATGGAAAAGAGCGGCCTGGATGTTCTGCTAAACATCTTATTTTTTTGTTGGACTGACAAAAATAATATGGTTTGGAATGACATCATGTGTATGTTTCACAGACAGTCCATTTGCAGTGTTTATTGTTCCAACGTGACAGTAGTTAATAGTTATCCTATTTCCTGCTGTGTTACCAACATGTTTTCTTTCCATTTTATGTCTCGGCTTAAAAGATATTTTCACTCTCTTTAAATTTTCTCTTTTTTTCTCTGCACTCTTTAGGTTCTACCTGCAGTTCAGTGCTGATATTTCATCTAGTGCAGGGATTGCATTTGCTGTGGACAACTTCACTCTGAGCATGGAGTGCTTCCTTGAAAGTGAGTATTGCAGCTTCATTATTTTCATTTTCTGCCATTTTCTGTTCTGAGATAAGAGAAGTAGCCATTTTAAAAAGAAATTATTTATTTAATTATTTATTTAGTTATTTATATAACCATTAACCATCCACTAATAGGTTTTTAGTGGCCGGTACCACCCCCTCCATTCAAGCTCAAATGCAGTTTTCAGAGAACTGATTTTGCCTAAAGAGAACGCTATGAAACTGCTCTTAATTAGCATTAGTAATTTTTTTTGATTACAGTGCTTGGGGTACCTGAAATTGATCCTCTGTGGGCGTATCATGAGTATTTATTGACTGGTTGACTCTATCTGGTTGACATCAACTTTTTTGTTCAGAATGAGGGTGCTAGAGCTGGTGAATTGACAGAATTGATTCGGTGTGAGCTGTTAGCTCTTTTAAATGTAAATTGTTGCTTTCATTCTTGCCATTACAACTTATTTGCAGATGTTTATACAACTATCTGGAGATTATCTGAATGAAATGAACTGATGTCCAAAAATCATGGTACTACTTTGTCAAAAAATTGTATAAATGGTCTAAAAAATGGACTAAAATCGTCCATTTAAATTCCTCTTGAATTTAAAATCATCACACTGTGAGGGTCAAAGTGCCAGCCATCAAGAGAGAATTTTCCTGCACATATTATGTATACATATACAAAAATTAACAGCAGTTAAGCTGTCTGCTTTGCTGTTTATTACTGGTCCTAATGCAAGGAAACATACTGAAAGCTAAAACAATCTGGAATTATAAATGAATATGTTTTAAACAGCCCTATTCACTTCTTCTGGGAAGTAAGGCACGTCTTCTCGCACTGTTGCCAGGGTCTAGAAAATGTGGATCTTCAAATGAAGTTTAATTCATTGTGTGATGTAACAAAGATTAATAACACAAAAGCCATGGATGTAGCTCAGGCCTGATGTTTCATACAAACCACTCGCTGCTGAAGCTGGAATCAACTCTTCGTGCAGCGGCTCTGACACGTTAACTAAAATGCCATTGATGTCAATGATGACACAAGGATGACAAGACCTTTAAGCCAGTACTAAAAGGACATTGACAAGAAAAGCATCCTCTCAAGTTCCACATTTTGATTGTGCACGAAATTGTGAGCCGTCTGAGGGGGCTTTTTAGACGGATTTGAAGGAGATCAGCACAGAATATTGCACAGCTGGGAAAAGAACAGGAATGGGAATCATTAATGCAAACCTCTTGGATTAAACTGGATAAGATCTTTTATTTGTTGGCCTTATGGTGTCTTGCTTTTTTCTCTGAACGAGGCATTGCATTTGCTTCAGCGTTTGGCACTTTGAATCAACTTGGCACTGACTCCATCATACATTTGCCCTTCTAGACCTTGGCAACAGTGCAAGAAGAAGTGCGTTACTTCCCAGAAGGAGTGGATAGGGCTTTACAGTTGTTTGTTGTGCTGTTTAAAACATATTCATTTATAATTCCAGTTTGTTTTAGCTTTCAGTCATGTTTCCTTGCATTAAGGACCAGTAATAAACAGCAAAGCAGACAGCTTAACCTGATCATACATAAATAATATGCGCAGGAAAAATTCTCCCTTGATGGTTGGCACTTTGATCCTCACACTGTGATGATTTTAAAGCATCATTAGACATGATGAGATGTATATCTGAGATCTGAGCACTTCACAAAGGCGTCTTAATCCCTCTCCGTTGGCATGAGAGTGTGTGCCACTGATGTTGAATGGCTCACTTGGTCCATGAAATATTTGCCTAGCAATTTGTATCTGACACCATTTTCTGCCACACATCCATTCGACGTGGCAGTACTATGGCTGCCATTTATTCCATCCTCTCTGCCATTTCCCTTTCCGATGGCACTTCGGAATGTGTAGAGTTATATATTATGCCCTCATTCCCTGGCTAAATTAAATATTATAGTTATACATCATCACAGTGGGGTTTGCGGTACCCATCCAGCATTGTTTCCAAGGGTAAGCAGTGTGCATCATTGGCATGACTGATTTGTTTAAAATGTAATTGTTTAAAATTTGGTACAAGCTACATAACATGCTTGTCAGTTCCCGTATAGGAAAGATAAATCACAAAAGATCAGTTGTTTTTCCTAGACAGCAATGAGATAGAATGGATGAATCCTTTTTTCTCCAGAGAAATATGCTGTATTATTCTGACATCTGTCTCCTCCAGAATTTTAGAATAAATATCATCTCAGTGTCATAAATTGTGCTCAGGTTGGCAAAGATACCAAAATTTAAAACATTACTTTTAAAGTAAAGCATTACTGTACTTTGTGCTGTACAGGGCTTGACATTAACACCCGCCAAATGTGGGTGGATTTGAGCAGTGGCATGTAACGCAGCTACGCCTGCTGGCCACTTTGGCGAGTTGAATTTTATATATAATATATACATTTTTCAATTGTAATCTTTTAAAGGGTTAGTTCACCCAAAAATGAAAATTCTGTCATTTATTACTCACCCTCATGCCGTTTTGCACCCGTAAGACCTTCATTAATCTTCTGAACGCAAATTGAGATATTTTTGTTTAAATCCGATGGCTCCGTGAGGCCTACATAGGGAGCAATGACATTTCCTCTCTCAAGATCCATAAAGGTACTAAAAACATGTTTAAATCAGTTCATGTGAGTACAGTGGTTCAATATTAATATTATAAAGCAACGAGAATATTTTTGGTGCGCCAAAAAAAAAAACAAAATAACGAATTATTTAGTGATGGCCGATTTCAAAACACTGCAAAACACTGAATCAGCGTGTCGAATCCGCAGTTCGGAGTGCCAAAGTCACGTGATTTCAGCAGTTTGGCGGTTTGACACGCGATCCGAATCATGATTCGACACGCTGATTCATAACGCTTCGAATCTTCCTGAAGCAGTGTTTTGAAAATCGGCCATCACTAAATAAGTCGTTATTTTGTTTTTTTGTTAATTTGTGTTCCGAAGATCAACGAAGGTCTTACGGGTGTAAAACGGCACGAGGGTGAGTAATTAATGACAGAATTTTCATTTTTGGGTGAACTAACCCTTTAAATAGGCAACTGAAATAATAAACTAAGTGCATTGTTTTGTTGTCAAAAATATCGATTATATCTGAGATGCTTCCAGTACTCATTTTTTACAGAATAGATACATAATCTCTCCAATAGCGAGTTGACACACAAACCCGCCTCCCCTCACTCACCAAGTGAAAATGCTGAGTGGCTAGTAGCTTTGAAAAACCTAAAAAATTAATGTCAAGCGCTAGTGCTGTGTAAACATATGATGCTTATTGTAGTTCTAGATTAATGCATTTATTCATCTCACTTGCACAAAACAGATTCAGTATTTCTCAAAATGAATAAAAATAGTGAAATGCAATATACTTTATGTATTTAATCTCACTTTATTAACCAAAGTCTTTGCTGCGGACTTTGAATGATCCAATTAAACTATACTAATAAGCAAAAATGTCTTTAGAATTAGGGTGCTTGACAAAAGAAATAAGAATCGATATAAGATAAATGTCGGCACACCAAAGCTCCAAAAATACAAAAAAAATAAATAAATAATGGACCATCACACAGGTGATGTTTCAAGCACATCTGATGAAGAGTCTGCATGCTCAATGAAGTCTTATCAAAACTTTGACTTAAACACCTACATTTCTCATGTGGGATATGATATCCACATCCATTTTATAGCTTTATACTCTCACTATATGTCAACACATACATTTAATATTGTTTATAAAAAATAAATAAGAATAAAAACAAACTGGGGGGAAAAAAATGAAACTGAATATATATGATTTCAGAACTAACTAAAATAATACACATTAATTAACTAAAATAATACACATTAATTAATACACATTAATTTTAAGTCTTTGATGCATGATTTTTAAAATGTGAACTTGAAATTTAAATACCTGTTACTACTTTAGCAGCCCTAAATTGCTAAAACTAAATTAAGAATTAAACTGAATCTAGACAGCTAAATGTAAACTAACAAAAGCTAAACATAATATGTAACATTTAAAATTACTACTAAACATCTAAAAATTCTACTAAGGGGAAAGATTTTGTACAAAGTTAATGCTTAATAAAATACTTTTTTTTTTTTTTTTTTTTTTTTTTTTTTTATAAATATCATTAACATGTCAATTCATTAAAATTCAGTAACAGATGCACAAATTCTCAAAATGCCTGAGCTTTGAAACTAAAATCTGGAGGACAGTGGCCTGGAGGCCTAGAGGACTGGAGCTGAAAAGCCTTGGTTTAGTGTTTAAAGCTCAGAGCTGGTAACCACAAGCCTGCTTTTATCCCCACAAATCACAAGCTATGATCCATCAACATTGTTTCATGGTGCAAGGCTCTTAACCCTTTGGTGGCTCCAATTGAACTGCTCCTGTAATGAGCTTGTGGTGTCATTTCTAAAAAGTGCAAATACAAGTTTATGCACTTTGTCATGTGGTGATAAATAAAGTTTAGACAATTCTATTGCTTTTTTGTGTTTCCTGTAAGAGCATTAACTTCATCTCACTGTGCTCCAATTGAAACAGATGGCACTGGATTCACTTTGTGGGTGTTTACCTCTATTTCCTGGCTTTGGCATGGTGGCAGACTCTCTTATCCTGTTTTTATTAGTTTTCTCTTCAGAACAGGGAGTCATATCAATAAGAAAATTTGCATGCCTACCCAGAGCGACAGTCTGTGATGGAACAGTAAAATAAAAAAAATAAAAAAGGCTGTCAGGAAGTCATACTAGGTTTTTTAGGATTCTACGGCACTACCTGTGGTGCCCAAACCTCATAAAACCACCCAGTGCTGCTTTTATGACAATGCCAGCTGCTCAGCGTTTGTTTGGTGTTTCCCTAACGAGCAACATGCAATGCGTTGCTTCTCGGCAACATGAGTGGAATGCTCCAATGTATCTCACAGGGATTATGGGTGCCAGATATGCCATTTGAATGGAGATATTGAAATTCTGAAATGTAGACAAATGGAGATAAAGAATGATTTAGGTAGCTTATATATTCATCATGGATTTGTCCCAGTCTTAAACATCAGATTGACTGTAAATTTCATAAACCATGCATTTAAATGTACTAAAGCTTTAGGGCAACTTACTGTCTGTGAAGGGCCCAAGCTTATAGTTTGAACCCAATCAACCATTACTGGGAAAGAAAAAAAAAAATTAAGCCTCAAGCTGAAATATTATGAATGTGTCTGGCAGCTGGAGTCAGATATTATGTGGTCCAGTGAGAATTGCTCTGAATTCCAACTGAAAAACCTGGTTCAAGCAAATGTCAATGTTTTAGTTCCCTTTATTTATTTCCATCCCAGGTTTATGGATTTGTGCCAAAAAGTACTTAAAGGGTACATATCACACAGTTTCTGTCAATCTCATGTTAATCTTGAGTATCTATAGAGTAGTATAGCATCCTTCGTATCTCCGAAGAGTCTTTAGTTTTATCATATTTATAAAAGATAGATAAGCTGTACCGAGTCTTTCCGAAAACAGCCGAGCTCCTGGAGTAGTGCCGTGAGCGAAGCTAAAGAGTGACGAGCACGCGCAGCTTTTGTGTAGCGATCGTCTGCAAGCTATCAATGGTCAGCTAAAGAAATGTATCTGAACACACACAATACACCATCACATTATTTCAGGATAACTTTCGAATCACTATAATGAATATAGCGTATAGTGAATGATGAATAATGAATTCACTACATTTGTGTTGTTTAAATTATATGCACTTAGGCGCCTGTTGCCAGCAAAACAGACATTTGATGCAATTTAACTCACCACCTGCGGTTCCGACTCATGACCGGGATCATTATCGTTGTGACCGCTCCATCTTTCAGTTTCAAACGATCTGTAATTCCAGCGTAGAGCTGGGCCTTGTTTATAAAACCACAAGTGCCGATATTCTCCATTCATTTTAACCAATAAAAAAATGATTGCAACTATCAGACACGACTTTATCCTTATTTTGATAGTTAATTTAAGGCAGTTTCTATGGTTATTTTAATGACAAATATCGAGAGCTCATCAATGTAATGCGTGAGCACAAATCTCTCAGCTCCACTTAACGCTGGGTTCTTTGGAAAGCAAGGTTATCTTTCCCTCACAACCAAAAACACACTTCTTTGGTGACATTGTTGATTTCGTAGTCTGAAAACAAAGTGATAAATCTTTCTCGAGCAAGTCCCATGCAGGGCTGCCGATGACTTCCGTGAAGCCAAACGAAGCACGTGCTCTTGCTCTCTCGCTCTGGTTGATGTGTGTGTGCGCACACGCTTCCAGGAGAAGTGCCCATACAAGGAATTTCCGCCCTTTATTACGTAATAAAGGGCCATACTTGGAAAAAAAAAACTCTCCAAAGTTTGTGAGAAATCTGAGAAGTATTTTTGGCACAAAAATACTCTGTTATACGTCCAACTCGTTTTTTTGAAACTTTGGCCATGTTTAGCATGAGAATCCAACTCTTTAACAGTGTAAATAAGTCAGAATGGATGAAATAGCATTAGACCCCCCCTTTAAGCCACAGTTCAATAAATTGCATTATTATATATTGTATTATGTAGCAAATAGTATATATTAAAATAATAATAATAATATTATATTAAATAAAATATTTAAAGTTTAATACAATTTATCCACTTTTTTTTTTTTTTTTTACATAAGAACAGGTCTGGCCAATTTTAGCCTGAATTTGTGAGGTTTCTGCTTGATATTGCAAACTGCTATTTGTTGTCATATTATTAAATACATGT
The DNA here is from genome assembly GCF_019924925.1 of Ctenopharyngodon idella. Taxonomy (NCBI): domain Eukaryota; kingdom Metazoa; phylum Chordata; class Actinopteri; order Cypriniformes; family Xenocyprididae; genus Ctenopharyngodon; species Ctenopharyngodon idella. The sequence continues at coordinate 13,386,515 of NC_067236.1, read as the reverse complement.
TTTATCATGTTATCATGTTATTATGCCTAATAACATCTGGCAAAGGGGACTACCATTGAAAACTTGAGTACATTTACATTCATGAATGTTGATTACTGTACACTGTCCCTTTGTAAAATAAAATAAAGTGAAAATAAATAAATTAAATTAAATTTTAATTTACTATTGTACTGATAAATACACTGATTTATAGCACACATAGTTTTACAGTTTACTATTCTTCTAGATATTTATACAACATAAATCAGAAGTCTCGCACATTCACAGAAAATTGCATTGCAAAGTATACTGTCCAAATACTGTTCAAAACACACAAAAAAAAGTATTTTGGTGCTTAGCTGTCAGCCGTTAGTGCAACATTTCCTTTGGTAATGTGATGAGTAAAGACAGATAACTATACCTGCGGTTGCTCTGATAGGGCAGAGTGAACATGAAGGAAACTGACTTTATTCATTAACATTTGTATGTCACTTTTTTGTTTGATATTGTGTCATATAATGCAATGAAATAGTGTATTTTTTAAGTGTGGCTTAAGATTTTAAATACATTTTAGAGCCAGAGCAGCTTACAGGTATGTAGGTGCAATTTCTATGTATTCTTGCCTACTATTGTGTCGGGTTTGATTTATCGTTCTCCCTGCAGCACTCCAGTAAGTGCTGCTATCTAGACTACAAAGCATGCATTTAAAAGTTCTCATCTGACATTCTCCTTAAGAGAAACTGACAGTGGGCAGAAAACCGCTCTGACTTCCAGCTTCATCTGAATTTGTTTAGACCCCTGGGTATATATGATATTGGAATACTAACACATGCCATGCCCTAACACATCCTTAAAATTATGAGCTTTGGTTCTGATGTGAGGAACACAAGTTTGAGTCTGACTTTCCCAATCTCATTACCCTCTACTGGCCCCATTATTTCCTGTGCTTTCTCTACTGTCACTATCAATAAAAGTGGCATCAATATGACCAGCACACTATTTCAGATGGGCAAAAAAAAAAAAAATGCTTCTGATGAGTAAACTGAAGCAAGGGCAGCAAATCATACAGACATTTTCGAGATGTCAAGGAAAGTGTTTTAAAGATAAACCAAAGTCTTATGGGTTTGGAATGACAGGGTGTTTAAAGGATGACAGAATTTTCATTTTTGGGTGAACTATCTCTTTAAATGGTTTGTCTAGGCTTTAAGATTTAGATTATCAGAGACTGACCATTCAAGAATCTCAACTGTCCAGTTGGATATGGAGACATATTGAAGTATTTGAAGAGCGATGACTAAGCTGTTTTCTGATTGTCCTGGCAGATTTGAAAAACTGCTGAGTGACAGTTCTCCCTGGAGCAAAGGATTACATTCTTCCACAGTTCAAGAAATCTTGTCTTTGACCACCAGCCAAAATTGCGTACTGCAGTGTGCAGCTGCTGCAGTCAAACTACCCGTAACTTGCCATTCACGGTGGAAGTAAAAAAAAAAACATGAATAATCAGAGACATGGACTAGTGGTTACAACTCATGCATGTTATGGGTGCTGCATTACAAGTAGCATATTATGTAATTTTTGGAAGTAAAATGTAGAATGACACTTCTTAAATGTACGCTATGTGCTTCGGTTCAAATCAAATAAATAACATGCATTAGTTTTCTATTTATCTCATTTATTCATTGACAAATCCAACTGAAAAAAGTCTAGACTAGACTGCAAATGAGCTGTGCAAAAAAAAAAAAAATTATCAATGAACTACACTACAATGGTGCAATGTCTGAAGAACCTGCCAAGTATAGCAGTGGCATATGAAAGAATGTGTTCATTTCATAAAAAGTAACATAAAAGAATGCAGGTCAAGTTGTTTTAGTTGAGTGTTTTATGATCTTTTCCTCACCATGATTTTTGGTCCTCCCTCTTCTGTTTATTCTATATATATATATATATATATATATATATATATCAGGAAAATAAAATTACAAAATCTTAAATTTACCCAAATTTACAGAGCATTAAATGAATTAATGAAAATTCTGTCATTAATTACTCACCATCATGTTGTTCCACATCCTTAAGACCTTTGTTCATCTTCGAAACACAAATTAAGATATTTTTGATGAAATTCAAGAGGTATATGACTCGTCTATACACAGCAATATAATCAACACTTTCAAGGTCCAGAAAGGTATTAAAGACATTATTAAAAAAGTCGGTTTGACTGCAGTGGTTCAACCTTAATTTTATGAAGCGACAAGAATATTTTTTGTGCGCACAATGACAATGCGCACAAAACAAACAAAAAAAAAAAAAACAATTCGCTCTGCAATGCGTTCACTGCACCAACTGCGTAACAGACTGACAGGGAAGAGAAAAAAATGTTGAATAAAGTCATTATTTTTGTTTTGTTTTTTGCGAACAAAAAGTATTCTCGTCGCTTCATAAAATTAAGGTTAAACCACTGCAGTCACGTCGACTTTTTTTAACAATGTCTTTAGTACCTTTCTGCACCTTGAAATTGGTGATTATATTGCTGTCTATGGATGAGTCAGGTTCCTCTCGGATTTCATCAAAAATATCTTAATTTGTGTTCCGAAGATAAACGAAGGTCTTACGGAGATAAACGAAGGTCTTTCAGGTGTGAAATGACATTAAGGGTAATTAATGACACAATTTTCATTTTTGGGTGAACTAACCCTTTAATACAATAACATAATTTGCAGTTAAAAGCTTAATATTTAAATAGATCTTCCAGGTTTGTGGAATCGCACACACATACCAACCACTAGTCATGTGCCTATCGCTGAAAACTGAGAGCCACACAGCATTTGTCATGTAATTTGGAATCAGTAACCAACTACAATTTGTAAGTAATCTACTCAGCACTGCTCTTGAGTAACTACTAACTACAGAATTGTTTGATTTAAACTTTGTTTGTTATAAAAGACAAAACTCTTCTTTCCTTTTTGCATGCGACACAAGGCAGGGTGTCTCAGAGGTATGATTTTAACGGATCAACTTCCTTCTTGATTCCTGAAATGGGAGAACAGATAATAGCCCTGAAACAGGGTGCATCATGGGAAGGAGATTGTAACAGGGAGTCCAGATTGTGATGAATGATGCCAACTCTAGTCAGAGTGGTGCGGGAGTTTCGTGGGAGTAGATGAGTATTTTTAAAGCAATGATTAAGAGATGGAGATGAGAGGTAGCATTTTTCACAGAGTCCCAGTATTGTCTGAGCGGCTACATTTGGGGAAAGAGATGATTTGTCTTCACAGGGAGTTGACAATTGGAACAATGCAAAAGCTCATGTGGCTTGTCATAGTAATTAAGAAACATGAACTAAACTCGTGACACCATTGGTTGTGCTTGTCTACTTTTGTTGAGCTTAGTCTGTGTTTTAGGTCTAATAATTACATGTATAACATGCTTCATAATCAAACTAATACTGTCTAGTAACTCTTTGAAGACAAACGCTTGAATATTTGTTTCTGCCAGTTATTTTTTACCCTACTGAGGATTTGATGAATACATTGAAAATCAGCCTTACCTGTGATGTAAACCTCTAGTATTCATTCATTTTCTAAATTTTGGTTACACTTTATTTTAAGGTGTCCTTGTTACAGTGTAATTATACATTAAGTACTGAGTAATATGAATTAACAACATGTAGTTATTATAGGGTTAGGATTAGGGTTTGGTTGTATGTAAATATGTATCATTTACTGTTATTTCTGGAATAAGTACATGTTACCACATGTAACAAGGACACTGTAACATAAAGTGTTAACAGTAATTCAATTATTGGAGTCAATTATTCTGCTTATACCATGGTACATGTTTATTTCAAGACATTTTAAGAATTTCCATCACTAAAGCTACCTCCTTATGCCAAAAAAAAAAAAAAAAATCTTCCATAGAAACTGCACAAATCAATGTGATTTGCAATTATGCAGTCAGCAATCCTGGAACTACTTCATAGCTGTGTAATCAACACATCAGCCAATCAGAATCAAGAACTGAACAATGCAATTGGTATAAAATTATATAGATAATACATATTTTACCCTGACTGCTCACTATCCTGCATGTTTGAGCATTAAGCGGGCCTGTCCATAAAATATTACCCCATGAAAATCGCATGAGAGGAGGTGATGGAAATGTCAAATCCAGTCAAAGAGAGACAGGAAGCAGAAAAATCCTCATGAATTGCAAAGGCATCTGGCTAAATGTTACATGCCCCCAGAAACAGGTTTTATTAAGCTTTCTGAAAGTGAAAATGCTAGATAGCCATATATTCTTGGTAACTTGAAAATATTGCCTATATTAGCAATTAACACTAAAAAAAAAAGAGTAGTTTATTTGCATATGCTTTTTTGTACACTGTTTACATGCACATTTATAAGTAGTGGCCTGGTGACATGGGATTTTTCCCGTTGGGTAATTCATATCAAGATTTTGAGGTCTAGTGTTCACCCATTTGAGACTTCTACATCATCAGCAAGAATCCTTATTAGCATATCATTAACATTTCTCAATGTGAAAAATATGCAAACAGTTGAGCCATTTTTCAACGCATGTTTCTCATATATTCAAGCAATTCTCTAGACAAATATGCGGATATCATTACCAGCTTTGTAGAATGATATTGTCATGGAATATATTATCTAAAATATTTTTTTGTTTGTTTTTTGTTTTTTTCTTATGGCAAATAGAGCTATTTTCTATAGGCTTACAGAAACTGCTTTTTACAATGCCTGCAACATTTTCTCTGGCTGCAGTAGTGTTGTTGGACCGCAACAATGTATTGTGTCTTTTCTCACATCCTCAGCCAATGGAGAATTTCCTCCGGTGGCTCCCATAAGCCCCATGCAAGCACTGTTAACACCAAGCAATGAGAACATCAAGACCACTACACCAGGGCCTGGAGCGTCTACAGAATGTGAGTTTTAGCTACTTTCATGTGCTTGAGCTGTTTGTCTTTTTTGAATTGTTTCTAACTTTTATCTAGCTTGTTCAGACTGAAATTCGCCCCAGTGTGATTTACAAGTCTGAAGTTTGGTACAAACCACGTTTATTCTTGTTATTGTATTGAAACTATATAATACATGAGCACTAAAACAAACACATTTTCAGTCATTGTTCAAATAGTCTGTTTTAACTATAGTCTCTTATGGTTACCATCCAGGGCTGCGTTCCCCAAAAGTAATGTTAGCCAAATACGGTCGCAAGTTTCGGCTTTTTTAAAATAGTTCAACGAATCGATGTTTTCCTGAAACAGTAGTTCTAACGAACATTTGCAAACAGCATCGCAAACATGTGCAAACTGAATGACTTGTGGTTAGAAGCATACCTGTAGATTCTTGTTAGTATGACATGTGGACTTATGTCGGGTTCAGACTACACAATATCAGCCCGGTTTTGGCACAGTTTGTTTAATGATTTGTAAACAGTGGGCTTTGGGATGCAAGAATCAGGGGCGTTTCCTCCGAAGAGGCAAGGGAGGCAGTGCCTCCTCAAAAAATATGGAAAAAATAATCCACATTACAAAAACAAAACAATGCAACGGGATATCAGCAGAAAAAAATGTTTTGAAATGCCGTTCAAGTGCGTGAATAGCAGTTGGCGCTCTGCCTTTATAAAGCGGCACCGAACGCCAATTACACTGAATCGTTCTTCTTCATATTCTTGACTTGTCACTGTCTGAACAAGCCCAAAGTTGCTCGCCATAGAAAAGCAGCACTTCAGCGGACGAAATCACAAGCTGCTTTTGTGAACGGCACGCGCCAGATTTTTTTTAAAGGTTTAAAGGGGGGCGCGACCAAAAAAGTTTGAGAACCACTGCTCTAAAGTAACTGTCCAACAGCGACACCAACAGGTAAAGTTAGAGCGGGAGTCCGCATCTCTCGTGCCTCCCCTGAGCTCATTGAGTTTTAACAGACCCCTTAAAGCATGCGGTGGATTTAGTGGAGGTAAATTGAGAATTAATGTAGGAAAGTCACGTGAGAGGAGGCAATGTTTCCATCGCACTATGACTGGATATGATTGGCTATGATGGGTTCACACGATAAATCCTGCCTCTCGTTTTCGTTTGTGCACCGCGTTTGCGAATCAGTCTGAATGAACAAAATGATGGCATTTATGTGAAGGCTAATTAAAAAGCAAGTAATCAGTTCAGCCACTTAGATTTCACACATCAAAATCATGTGTGATTTTGATGTGTCACATCAAAATCAAACTTAAAATGGCCTGAAAACATGATGACTGTGGGGGGATTTAGTGAGCAATCAGCTCGGTGAAATTAAAGATACATCTTGTCTGTGACCAGTATTACATTACACACATTACATTATATATTTATATATATATATATATATATATATATACTTTGACGCCTCATTTCAGAACACCACTGCATGCCACTGGCAAGAATTGATCATTTTTTTATATCGTATAGTGTATCATAACGAACGACAACCGACGCCACATCTGCGATGCTTCACGAAGTCCTGACAGAAAGACTAGCATGTTTATTTTTTCTTTTTCTTTTTTTTTTGTGTGAACCTTTGTAAAGTTGACCAATAGGAGCACAGAATCTCTTCCATACACAGCTTTCAAACATGGTGAAATGAAAGAGAGAAGATGATATTGGTGCTAATAGGTGGAATTATGCATTGGAGTAAAGGTTCGTGGAGCTATTGCAAAAATACTCCTGCCTTTATGACGTTTCTTGAGGGACTACCATGACAGAGTGAAAAAAGATTAAAAAAAAAGATGGCAAACAATAGCGGAGACGCTTCAGCAACCCGGTGAGTACTGGAATTAGCATTCTGCTAGTACAACCATTGTTTGTTTACTCTCTGGTTTCCTGAAGTCAAGCGCTAGTTCTACCTTCTTGATGACACAATGCGCATTGTTAAAGATGGCAAGCAATGATTGGTCGGGAAGCAACGTGTGGTCTGACATGTTTCTTGTCCACGACACGACAAGAATTTAGAAGTCAAAATTGCATAATCTGACAGTGACTATCATAACAAACAAAAATATTGTGTAGTCTGAACCCGACATAAATAGATCATGTTCTTGGGCACAATAAGTAGCATAACGTGCAGTACATTCAATATCTTTAATTTCATTAAAAAAAAAATAATAAAAAAAAAATATATATATATATATATATATATATATATTTAATTCAATATTTCAGTGTGTCTACAATCAGCACCGTTTCTGATGAACCCATGACTCAAAAATTAAACAGAGCAAAATGATGGGGAAACAAAATAGTGAAATGTATTTATTTATTTGTTTGTTTATTTCAATTAAAACTAAATAAAACTAAATTGCAATAGAGAACCAACATAGATGAATTGTCAAAACTATAATATCCTAATAATAGGATAATTATTCTTGGGATAATGTAAGTTGAAACACTTTTTACACATAAAATAGTTTCATAAATATTGATAAATACATATTTTGATGTTTGACATGGATGCCAGATCCAAACAACACTCCAAATTCCAACAAACGTAGCGCTGTGCATTATAAAGACTCTGGAGTCTTTGTTTTTACAGCAAGTTTTGAGTTATACTCTATAAACATTAAAGCACCTAATTCAAAGTCCAGACCACATAATTCCTTCTGAGCACACTGAAATTGTTGAAATGCTTGAGTACACCAAATATGTTGGATTTCTAATGGATATAGACGATGAATGCTTATGAACAGAGGCTCGGATACCATCTCTCTCTCTCTCTCTCTCTCTCTCTCTCTCTCTCTCTCTCTCTCTCTCTCTCTCTCTCTTTCTCTCTCTCTCTCTCTCTCTCTCTCTCTCTCTCTCTATGAAGTGCACTGTAGAGAAAAGAAAGTGTGCCATCTACTGGACAATTTCTGCACCTTTTTCCTTCAAATTAAACCGTGCTGAAAGACCAGTTGCAACATCTAAGGGTGCCACTGCACTACAGCTTTTGGTGCACACCTGAGTGCATGTGACATCAGAGTTTGGTTCATTTAGTTGGTATAAATGTGAGTTTCAGAACTCACACACACCAGGGAACCACGCTGAGTCTGCTTAAAATTTTCTGGAGAAGTGTGAGGCACAAGTCATATCATAATCTGTACTAAATCATGGAAATGCTGTTGGGTCGTTCCTACAGTTTGGTGGATTTTGAACTGAGCAGTGTTAAAAATGCAATTATTTGTTATCAGATGAAGAAAAGGTCTAGGAAATTTGCCCGCTGCTGTTACATGACATTTTTACAATTCATTGTGTAACAGGGAAGACCTTAAAATGGTTGATGTTTTAAGCTAATGAAGCCAATTACAAGCTTGGAAAGAACAACATTCTAGCAGAAGATATATATATTTGAGTTATACTCTATAAACATTAAAGCACCTAATTCAAATATTTTCATATCCAGTATACTGTACATTGACACAATAAGGTGGACATGTTATGTTTAATGCTAGTAGAAAAGTCTTCTAAACATAAGGAAAAGAATGATACTGATACTTTGTTCTTGGTGTTGCTTTCCCTCCAAGGAAATGATGTCACTTCTAGCAAGTCATGTGATTTAGAGCATATGCTTAAGATTTTAAAGGGCAAGTAGCACCAGTATAACAGGGTGGACTGAAGTTTGAGAGACAAACTAATTTCACGGTTTTACACATTAAATGTGTCACAATAAATTGTATTTTATGTCACGGAGTCATGAAGTCAAATAAGTAAATGTATATACTAATACTCAAAATTGCTCATTTAGAAATATATATGTAAATTTGATTTCAAAGTGAAGACTTTTAAATTATTCTTAAGTAAGATTAACAGTTTGTGAAATATGCAGTATTGTTTCATAAAACATATAAAATCCACCAAACTATAAGAATGATCTATTGATGGTATATCATTTGCATCCTTGCATGCTCCCAATCACATGCACTATAGTATAATATTTCTATTCGCCTCCAATAAATTGCCTTAAACAGCAACTTGCATTCTTTCAATCTCTCATTTGTGCAGGCGCCATTCTGTAATCAAACCAACTGTGAAAAATCTAAACCATTCTCTATAAAAAAATAAAATAAAAAAATACTATATACAGAGTTGAAATTTCCCTACAATCATGCTTTCAAATGATCACAATTGCTCATGAGGACTGTACAGTAAAACATTGCTTCACATTACCATGATTATCTATTGAATGTGCACAAATCAGTCTGTAAAAGACATGTTCCACATGACCTTTGAAAATGTCCTACCAAATGCCATCATCACTGGGAAGACTGGTCTGTTTGCCCATAGCATATACAGGTGTTCCTCTTATGTTCATGCTCATTTGAGCATAGCCATTTATCAATATGGTATGCTTGAGTGTTTGTGAAATGACTCCCACGCCATTTCAGCCTTAATAAATCTGAATGATCAGCTAATCTGCTATTCATCAGGACTCATTAGCAGAGCCTCAATCATGTAAGGCGTTCTCCGGTGTATCCAGTTTTTCACTGCAGTGTCTGACATGGCAAAAGGAGGAACATTCAGTGCTTGGTGTTCTATGAAAATGATTGGTTTCAGTCTACCTTCACTCTTCTTGAATTGGTAGCACTGCAAACAATTTCATGTGGCGGTGGTGGTGGGGGAGTAAATGAGTCATATAGATTAAAATTTTTTAATCGCAATTAATCGCACATCGTGAAATTAAGCATGCACCTTTTTTCTTGTTTAACACGTTCATTTTTTTCATCTTTTGCTATGTCCAGCAAAGTAAACTATCAGATTGAAGGGTGATTCTCACAAAACTGTATTTTTTAAATTAAATTTAGGTGTCTTTCCAAAAAAAAGGACACTTGGAGAGTCCAAAAGGACACCAAATAACCAAATGATAGAAGGAGTCCATATAATTCATAAATTTATGCACACCAAAGCACCCATAAAAAAAAATTACAGAAAAAACTTTTCAGAATTCAGTGTATAGTATGTGTACAGTGCAACAGCAAAGAGCTTGTTTACATTTTAGACAAGTGAAGTCACGATACAGAACAGACCACGTTTGCGCATCAATATAGCAGACTCACACGTGCTTACTGTATGACTACTGTATGTCACTGCAATTATCTATACCTTGATTGCAATCCTCATCCATCAAAACTTTACTAGCGAGACAGTGGTTTGCTTTATCCAGCCGAGAATCGTAGTTTGCATATCATCTGGCCATACAGCGTTGGGATGTTTTGACGTTTTGCTCAGTCTATATTTCACACAATGCAATGCTTGAGGGCACGTGCTCTTCAGAAACAATCACAGAATATGAGCTTGTGTTTTAAAGTGAAACACACACTGGAATGAATAATTTACTGAAAACATCTCTGATGTAATCAGCCTGGTTTTCTTTACAATACTTGCAACCCTCCTGTTCAACCTATATATGCTGCCACTGAGCCAAGTAATGAGAAAGAACCAAATTGCATATCACAGCTATGCAGATGACACCCAGATTTATCTAGCCCTATCACCTAACGACTACAGCCCCATTGACTCCCTGTGCCAATGCATTGATGAAATTAAAAATTGGATGTGCCAAAACTTCCTTCAGTTAAACAAAGACAAAACTGAAGTCATTGTGTTTGGAAACAAAGATGAAGTTCTCAAAGTGAACGCATACCTTCACTCTATGGGTCAAACAACTAAAAATCAAGTCAGGAATCTTGGTGTGATTTTGGAGTCAGACCTGAGTTTCAGTAGCCATGTAAAAACAATAACTAAATCAGCATATTATCATCCCAAAAATATTGCAAAAATTAGATGATTTGTCTCCAGTCAAGACTTAGAGAAACTTGTTTATGCTTCCATCACCAGCAGGGTGGATTATTGTAATGGACTCCTCACTGGCCTTCCCAAAAAGACCATAAGACAGCTACAGCTCATACAGAATGCTGCTGCCAGGATTCTGAGCAGAACCAGAAAATATGAACATATCACACCAGTCCTCAGGTCCTTGCACTGGCTTCCAGTTGCATTTATAAATCACTCAATGGCCTAGGACCTCAATACATTGCAGATATGCTCATAGTATATCTTTTTAGCTATGCATTTACTGATTGAGCACTGTGCTATGTCCAAACTGTTTGCATTTTATTTTATACGTATTATCTTTTTATTCTTTTAATTATTTTTCTTGTTTTTATTTCATTTTTAATGCATTTTATATCAATCTTTGATGTATCATGTTTTTATTTCTGACTTTTAATGCATTTTAAATCTTGCTGTCTGGTTGAAAGAGCTGGGAGAATTAGGAAGTAAGCATTTGTTATCCCTGGATGGAGCTCTGACAGAGTTAGTCCAGGAAGATTTGTCAGTAAGGGTACTGTTTAAACGCACAGCTACCTGACAAATATTTTTACAGTTATCCCTCCGTGTGAGGAAGATCCATTTAGATCCGCTCTGATGGATAGATCTGTTTAGATCCGCTCTGACGGACAACAAAGTTGGGTAGTTATCCCTGGATGGAGCTATGGATAGAGTTAGTCCAGGAAGAATTGTCTGCAAGGGTACTGTTTAAGGGTACTGTTTAAACAGCTACCTGACAAATATAAATATTTTTACAGTTATCCCTCTGCATGAGGAAGATCCATTTAGATCCGCTCTGATGGACAACAAAGTTGAGTACAGTTATCCCTCCAGCGTGAGGAAGATCCATTTAGATCCGCTCTGATGGATAGATCCGTTTAGATCCGCTCTGATGGACAACAAAAAACTCCCTGAAACTTCCTAACTCTTCCATCCAGATAGTGGTATTCTCTGTTTTTACTGTTTTTTTTTTTTTTTCTTATGCATTCCATTTTTATTCTTATGTATTTGGTTCTTCTTTATGTAAAGCACTTTGAATTACCATTGTGTATGAAATGTGCTATACAAATAAAATTGCCTTGCCTTGCCTTACATTAGCACTATTTGAATGAATTTGCTTACTTGATCATTGGACCGGAGTGTAGCAGCTTAAAAAGATCTGATTGCAAACAAAGCAAAATCGGGTTAAAGGGTTTGAATAGAAATTTCCAGCGACTAGGGTTACAGGTGCCTGCGCCATTGTAGATGCTCTCAACTGCTAAGATCATCTAGCTGTGTGAATGTAAATTACATTAATGACGCAATTTCACTTCAGTAATTTATTTGCGTTAAATTATTTTAACACGTTAAGGATTTTGAATTAATCATGTGATAACGTTGACAGCAAAAATGGGTTATCACACACAATAAGCCCCTTTCACACAGCAATCCCAGTAAATTCACATAAACTTACCAGAATGATTTTGCTGGTAAATTCACAAATATGCTGTTCATACAAGCAAGCAAGCGTTCTGGATTTTTACCGGTAATAGACCATTCACACATCAGCACCAAAATACCGGTAAATTCTGTGATGTCAGTCATCGGAAATGATCTTTAAATGCTGCACCATTTTCTTTATTCGCCCACAAGTGGAAAAGCACTTTATTTTCACTATCTGTTTAATTTGACAACATTTTTGACGTCTGAGTGGCAGGCATAAGGGGATGATCAAATGGAATGTGTTTTTGCTTTTAAAAACATGAGATGCGCATAATAGTTTCCAACTGCATTGAATGAAATGAATGAAAAAGAAGGCTGGGTCTCGAGAACGACATGAAAAACCTGTGAGACATGGCGCAACGGTCAAAGATGTCCATCTAGCGCATATTTACATAGAATAACTATTAAAAAGCAGCGGAGCTTACTGTAAACAGTGTTGAGTAATCACGTCATCTCCATAAGAACGTTATGATTAGTCCAAAGCAGACTTCTTACATCAGCATGTTCTGACTTTGAACATGCTCAAACCGGTAATCTTCATTCTGCGTTCACACACAGCATCGTACTAGTAATGTCACAACTTCCCTTACTGGTAAATTGCCATAACCGATTTATTGGTATTTTTAAAAAAAAAAGGTCCTGTTCACACATGATCTCTTACCGGTAATTTACCAGTAAAGACTGTATGTGTGAAAGGGGCTAATGTCTCACACATATTTTTCAGTTGAATTTTCAGCAAAAAGTGTATCATAATATATTTTGATCATACCACCCACCGCTAGCTTTAAACTAGAAACCACAATTGCTCAATAAGGTTAATAATTAAACTCAAATGCTTTCTACCAGACAAACACTCTAGTAAAGCTTTCTGGAGTTCTATTCCCGGCTGTTTTTTTTTTTGTTTGTTTTTTTGTTTTTTGTTTTTTTTGTTGTTGTTGTTTTTTTTTTTTCTTTAAACTCGAAGGGAAATCAAGTTGCACATCAATCTTCCCTTGCTTCAGTCATGGATAATTGATATAGCTTTGAAAAATGTTTTGATGTTTTTGATAAATTGTGCAACTATTGGATTTTTCTTTCATGCCTCTGCTCACCCTCTTGTTATCTCTAATTTTTCCTTCTCCTCTCTATTCCTGCCCTCTCCCATTCGATCCTCCACTATCGATTTCTTCCTTTGCCACCATGGCACCTCATTTTGGCAAGTAAAGCCCAGTCAAATAGGGGAGTTTGCCTTACGCTGACTCATCTTCAGCGCTGTGGAGAGAGGGAGCATGTTCTTCTGTCAGATCAGCTCCTTTGGCCTTTGTCTCCTTGATTACTTCCTCTGACTTTGTCTGCGTGATTGCTTCCCCTGATGAGAAAAAAGAAGCAGCCCACTAACCTCATGATGCACTGAGTACCACCACTCAGCTTCCGATGACTCAGCCATTTCCACCAATCAAACCTTCAAGATCTCTAATAAAAGGAAATTATATAAGACCATAATTGGTGATATTTCTCTGGCACATAACCTCTATAAAACTCAACAACAAGCTTTCTTTCACTTCAGATCTAATTACAGATCTCTATAGGTTCAGATGCAGACTTGGGTAGAACGACATCACTGCATGGAAAGAGGTTCATCCGGAATGGTAGTTTTGGTAGTTTACTGGCCCATAATATCAAGAGAGACTTTATATTTCTCACCTTGATACTCTTCTCATTTTAAGTTAATATATTTTAAATGTACTAAATTCCAAATTAATTTGTAATTCAAATGTGTAATTACAAAAATATTTAAATACATAATATACAAGTTTCAATTGAAATTATTTTAATTTAATATAGAATAAATTAACGTATATTTTAGTTAAAGGGGACATATAATAAAAATCCATGTTTAAGTGCCATAATCAAGTCCCCGGTGCATCTACCAACCCAGAAAACATTAAAAAAGGACAACCCAGTGAATTTGTTTTGGTAAGCCTTCCTCTGCAAGCATGTGATTTCTCAGATTTCTCTCCCCTTGTGACGTACAAAGGGGATCTTTTAATTTTACCACCCCTTAATCTGTATGTTTCTACTCATGGCGTCGCCATTTTGTTTTTGCAAGCAACAACGGTGTACCAGTAACACTGGTCCTGGAGTGCAGCCGTCCTGCACAGTTTAGCTACAACCCTGATCAAACACAACTGAATGTCTTCAGGATTACTAAAGCTCTGCAGGACAGCAGCACTCAAGAACGACCGTCCCTGAGTTTGTGATATGTCTCAGCTATGTAAACATTATCACTGTTCTGTTAACGGCTATAATAGTAAACATATGAGTCTCCATAAACACCTGGCATCTGAGCCACTAAGGACGCAGTGGTGTAATTTTATTTATGAAGGGAATGTGTCCAAATAAATTTTACACCCAGACTGCTTTGCACACGAGGGGCAGTAAAACACAGGATTTGCACAGAAGTTGATTCTCAAAGATAGATCGATACCAACTGTTCATGATCCAATTTCATATATATTCCGTAATGTTTGCTAAACATTATTTCTGAATGTGTTTCGTTAGCACGTTGCTAATGTACTGTTAAATGTGGCTAAATTTGTTTCTTACTGTATTCACAGAAACCAGAGCCATGCCATTATTTTCATTGTTAACCCGAAAACGCTTGCAGTCTGTATAATTCATAAACGCATCTTCATTCTTATTGAGTCTCTCCACCAGTGTGTACCTTTAGCCACGTTAGCCGTGCAGCACTCTATCAAACTCATTCAGAACTGAATGTTAGCAAACATCCACAAATTACATGCCATGCCTACATGATCTAATATGCTGCATCATCAACAGTTTGTAATGATCCATTTTGAGAGTTATATTTGGTGTGTGAGCTTCTCCTGTATTGTCTATGCCTGGGGGCGGGGAGCACAAGCTCATTTGCATTTTAAGGTACACACACCAAATCAGTGCATTTTTTTCTTCCACCCAAAAACAGGCAGTTAAAACAAGGTATAATAAAAAATCCATGCAGTATTTTGAGCTGAAACTTCTGGGGACACCCGAGACTAATAGGTCACCTTTAACCATAAATGCTTGTCAGTACATTCGGCAGTAATCTGCCATATTTCAAAGACAACAGAAGTAATTATGAAATTATTACATATAAAAATGTACTCAAATCCTACTTAAGTGGGACAAAAGTTTAGCTAATTGCATTCAATAGAAATTTAAACTATAAAACAAAGTTAAGTTTACCAAAATGTACATTGCGTTCACGCATATTTATATTCTTTTAAAGCACAAGTAGTCATTTCAAAAGTATGTTGAGGTGTACTTTTTTTCACAAGGCTATTCACTATACAGTATTGCATTGTTGTAGGACCACAATTAATAAAAATAAAACAGAAAAAAAAAAAAAAAAAAAACTATTGAAATAAAACCGTGTCCTTGGCCAATTTACTTGCAGTTAAACAGCTCCATAAACAAAGACAATAAATAGCGCATGTAGATGCCATGAATCAGCCTTCAGTCTCTGCTGTAGGTCCTGCCATAGAGCTGATAAAACTGTCAGAAACATGAAATGTGGTGCGACATGTCTATAACACATTTTAACCTTTAGAATCCGTTTTTTTTTTTTTTTTTTTGTGTGTGTGTGTGTGTGTGTGTGTGTGTGTGTGTGTGTGTGTGTGTGTGAGTGAGAGCCAAAAGTGAGTATATATCTTATCTGAACGCTGACTTTATTAGTGAAGTGAACTCAGTCAGAACCGCATTCCTCTCACGAATAAGTGCATTTGACATTTAGCAATGAATGAACTCTTAAAGTAGCACTATTTTCAGGTCTGTGAAAGACATTCTACAGGTTTCCAGCTAAAAATCATAAATTGTCTGTGGCTTTTTGACAGCTCAGCCAGCCAAACACATCACATAGCATATCTTTCTATTTTCACCTTCACCATTTTCTCTGGATAAGAAATATTCTTGTTTTATGAATCTAATGGTACCTTTGCTGTATCTATGGGCATTTGTGTGTGTTTGCAGCTGTCAAGTGGATATTCCACACCTGTGGAGCGACAGGACAAGATGGTCCAACGCCAACTCAGTGCAGTAACTCTTACCGGAACACCAATGTCAATGTCACTGTGGGCACTAAGGGGCCATTCAAGGGTATCCAGATGTGGCGGGTCCCAGAGACTAAGAAATACAGGTAAACACACACACACACACACACACACACACATAATGTCCTAACCATCTCAAGCCAAAATATCCTCTTCTAGGAGTTTAGCAGTTACTTTTTCAACCATGAAATGGAAACACATTCTTCTTCGGCACAATTGCTGCCTGTTATCAAACCCGTCAGGTCATTCAGGTAATTGTTGTCCTTGGAGCAGGAGGAATGAGAAAACACATTTCCAAAGTCATCAGCTGCATTGCTGAGGTAGTATCCAGACTGATAATGACATTCACTGAGCAAAATCTGTAAAGAAAACAGATTTTTTTCAGCTCTTTTCAAAGTGAACTGCCTACCTAGACAACATTTTAAGACAGCATATATGCTCCTGACGCAAAGTCTATTTCAAAAGGTAGCATTACGCTGTCTGCTAAAATATCTAATTTGGCCAAATATTGAGACAACATTGTAATTGGCCTCTGTGGGGAAAACAACATCAAAACAATTCAGCTCAAACAATCCATCCAAGATGACTGACAGAGTTGTGAGAAACATTGACTACAAATATAGATCATTAAATACTTAAAAATACCAATATATATATATATAGTTTGATCTACCATAGTTTCAGAAATATATTATTTATTATTATAATAATAATAATAATAATAATAATATGTGCTGCGGCTTATATTCCAACGTTTTGGAAGTTTCAGTTTTACTTTTAAATAAATTATTTAAGGCTTGCCGTTTATAAATAAATGTTGTTTATGATGAATGCCACTATAATTAATGTTTGTTTTATATGTATATTTTACATTTTATATTCTGTTCTGAATATCGTTAAATTTAAAGGATTTGTTGTGGAGTGAGGGAAACAAAAATTCATATTTATACTAGTAGGGGTTGCAGACTAGTCGACATTAATGCTCTGCCATGACGCTTTAAGCTTGACGTTGACTATTCGCTGATTATGGCCTATAGAGGGCACAACAGGATAAGAAATCTTTGAAGTCCACTTTTACGGTCTTTTTCCAACAGTTAAAATGACAAATAAATGCATACTCCAAGTGCACGCCACAAGATACAGTATTATTGATTGTACCATCTGGATGCTCAATATTGATTGGGTGAATGCACATTTTAAACAGCTTCATGTATACGTAAGTTAATCAGCGTTCTAAACTAATGCGTTGCTGCATTGTAACGCTCACATACAGACAGTAGTGCACACATCACTAAAAATTCAGGAAAATTCAGTAGCTCAGAAATAAAATTAAAATAGCTTAGAAACTGAAAATCTCTAGCATATATTTCTTAGCACCTAAAACCCACAGCTTCACTATTAGTAAAGAGATGCTGCCAGGTAGAATTAATTCACACATGCAATCGCTCTCTCACTAATGCATTCGTATAAATGTAATCTTTACTGTGCTACATTATCTGTATCTGATTTAGAACGAGAAGAAATCTGTGAGAAATATGGGGGTGGGGATATTACATAAAGTAATACATCCTTTCCATTCAACTGTTGGCACTCAACAATAGAATAATAACAAACAAATAAAAAATAGTTTAGCTTTTAACACCTTTAACGTGGCACTGTTTCTTTTCATGGCCATAGGTTAAAATAAAATAAAAAATCAACTATTTGAGTCAAAAATAATTTCAGTCCTCATTGTGTTCTCTGGTATACTTTCCTGAAGATCGAATCTTTCCCAACAGTCCATGAATACCAATCATGTAGACATGAAAGTCTTTGCAAGACGTGTTAAAAGTTTTATTGTGTACACAGAAGCCCCTGCTATGTTTCCATCCATCTATTGTTATGCGCATTTTGGGATATCTCGTAAAAAAAAAAAACGCTAGATGGAAACACCAAGATGCGCATAAATTCTAAAAATGCACATAAAAACAAAACTTATGCACTCAACTATGTCGGATACATTTTTATGTGACGTGAAAATATGCGCATAAACTACGATGGAAACACTTTTACCAAATAAATTCCATGATGCGCATAAAAAAAAGACATAAGTGACTTTGCGATGGGATGGCGTAACTGGATCAATCAGCCGACCGATCTCGTTGCACAGCATCTGAAATGCTGTTTTTGTCATTCTGTAATGCCTGAGCAAAATAATAGGCGCAAATAATTTATTGTATACAAAAATTATTTTATACAGTGGCTTTTCTCAGTGATATTTAGCGCCAGTTTATCAGGAAGTGACGATTTTGTTCTCTTCGGCTCACTGGATGGAAACGCTGTTTTATTCACAAATGTTTTATGCGATATTCCAAATTTGCGTGTGAGAAGGAATAGCGACTGTAGAAAGCAAAAGCCGAATCCCGGACATTTTGGGCGATTTAGAAATCCTGACAGGATGCATTTTTTTAGGTCCAAACGATGACATGTCCAGGAAAAAGAGGATGAATGTTCACCCTAATAACAAACCAAACACAAAAGAACTGATAAAAATAAGTTATGTAGGAATAGTAGCCTTGTGGGCAGCATTGTGTCATATGCCATAGCTGCGCACAAAGCAACCCGCGTTCAAGTCTCAGCTCGAGGTAAGAAAAAGTAAGAGTTTATTTTAGGAACATCAAACTCTATTGGAATTACACTACATGAGATGCTGCTCATGTAGAGTGTTCCAGTCTCTTGATGAGGTTCCATCTCAGTTAGGAATGCTGCTTATGTAGGCAGTAGGGCAGCTCACTATATTAGGCACAGAGCTTCCATGTCATCCCTGGTGTAGTTACTAAAAGTTAGGTCTTGTAATTAGAAGGCTGCCGGTTAGATCTCTGTAAGAAGTGAGTCAAGAGCCATCACCATTGTGCCCTTGAGCAAAGCAGTTAACCCTAGGTCACTCCAGGACAATTGTCCCTGTAATAAGTGCTCTATAAGTGACTTTGGATGAAAGCATCTGCTAAATGACTTACGGTAACACTTCATTTTAGGGTCTTTTAACTAGTTGCTTATTAGCATGCATATTACTAGAATATTAGCTATTTATTAGTACTTATTAAGCACATATTAATGACTTATTCTGCATGACCTTATTCTACATTCTTAATCCTACCCAATACCTAAACTTAACAACTACCTTACTAACTATTAATAAGCAGTAAATTAGGAGTTTATTGAGGGAAAAGTCGTAGTTAATAGTTTATATGTGTTCCCTGTACTAAAGTGTTGCCTGACTTACTTATTTGTCTTGGGTTTAGGATCACTGCATATGGAGCAGCTGGTGGACGCAGCGTCCTGGCTGTTCACAAGTCACATGGGGTGTACATGACCGGAGACTTCTTGTTACAGAAGGATGAGCTGCTGTATATTCTAGTGGGACAGGAAGGAGAGGACGCTTGCCCTAATGTGAGTAATTCTTTCTACCAATACGTCTCTGTGTTATTCAAAAAAAAAAAATGATTAGCATCTTGTAGTATGATTAGCATCTTGTAAAGCATGAAAGGATCTCATTTTTTGTTTTGTTTTGTTTTGTTTTGATAGATGGTGCCAACTATGGACCGGATCTGCAGAGAACAGCAAGGACCCTCTATCAACAAGACCCAGCTCAAAGGAGGGGGTGGTGGAGGAGGGGGAGGCACCTATGTCTTCAAGGTGACCCCTTATAAAATAAATTTTAATAATTTTGGATTATTTGTACATCAAAATATGTGTACATCTGTTGCTCATTTTTAAAGCACACTGTAATCAATGACTGTAATTCTAATAGTAAAAGACTGTACAAAAATCTGGGTTACACTTTATTTCAAGGTGTCCTTGTTACAGTGTAATTATAAAGTTATAGTTAATTAACTACAGGTACTTACTATAGGGTTAGGATTAGGGTTTGGTTTAGGGTTAATTGCATGTATTATGGTTATTAGTAACTGCATGTAACATGTGTAACAAGGAAACTGTAAAATAAAGTGTTACCAAAACCTGTTAATTGGTTAATGGTAAGTTTACTTACTATTACAGTGAAAAACTGTAATAAATCTAATGGGACATTTCATGTATGTTATTTAATATTTATTGCATTAGTTTACTCTCATGAGAGTTACAACTATAAATATAGTTAATTCCGTACTAATAATATCAATAAAAATCTAATTATCTAATTACAGTTGAATGTTTCACCCAGTATTTGTGTGTCACATCATTTTTATGCTTAAAAGAGTTTTGGGTGTTAGCAGTGGTGGAAATAGCTGAGGTTCACTGTGGGACCCTAATTGGGGATGTATTGAAATTCACTCTCTGGACTCAGTCCCCCCGAGACAAAATGTAAGAATGTTTCATGAATCTGGCCCCAGGCTCCATTTCATTTAGGAAAATATAATTGGTGAGAACATCCTCAAAGCCAGAAGGGACCCTGGCCATATATAGAGATGGGGTGGGTTAGTAAGCAACCAACCTGAGTGTGAGCACAATAGCAACCACACAATAACATATTAGCAACATACTGGCAACCCTGCAGAACACAGTAGCATCATGTTATTTTTAGTGACAATCTGAAGCATTACGCTCTTAAAAACTAGTGTCACACTTCATGTTTTCATCGGTTACAGGTGGTGAATGGAGTTCATATTCCACTACTCATTGCTGCTGGAGGTGGAGGCCGTGGCTACAGCAGCCAATCAGAAACCCCAGAAGAAGTGATGGACAGGGATCCCAGCATCCCTGGCCGCAATGGAAAATCAGGCACTGCAGGTAACCTTGATGTGCCTCTCAACAGTTTTGTAATAAATTACAGATTGTCTGTATTATACAGTAAATGATTTAGACTAATTTTAGCATGCTATTATTGAACTAGTCTGATGTTAGGCTTATTCCATTTGGCAAACAGCTCACAGTGGCAGGGAAGCAGAAAATATTGCACAAAGAGCAGATATTATTTATTTATTTTTTAGCTTCATGTGGACAGTTGGAACTGTCCTTTTGTTTACTTGGATATCAGGTTTGCTTATGAAAATATTGTTGCTAACCCAAGATTTTTTTCTTTCCTTGGACACAGACATACTCATTTTCTTTTCTGCCTGCATTTCAAAATAGTCCTTAATCCAGTCTAAGATTGAATATGATTTTGTGGCGGTTTCTTCAAATTCGCTATAGCAGTGGCTAAGAGACTGATCCTGCAAATTAGTTTTACAATACTGGGTCTTAGATATTCTTGAGATTTCTTCACCAGCTTTTTTCTGATTGGAAGGTGATAGCAACAGTACAGTAATAACACGTGTGCCCTGCTTTCAAGTCTAAGCAATTGAAGGCACATGCGTGGCTGTGCATCTGTTCAAGTTTCTGCATGTGTTGTGGGTGCTCTGGTTGTCTCCTGCAGAGCACTCAGTATGGCTTCTATCTGTGGCGCTCTTTTCAAAGGCTAGATCCCCCACTGTGCTCTATTTACTGCCGCTGGGTCAGAGAACACAGCACAAAACCTTCACTCCTAATTCTATTCAATATGTTTCCATCATGGCATTAGTGCATATCATGAAAAGCCAAGCTTGACTCACTTGCACAATGTTTGATCCATATTAATCACACTTTATTTTGAGGTATAGTTTTCACTTGTTTCATTTGGTCATCTATACTCTAAAACATTGGTATGAGTCAGTTGCTGTTCTCATCTTCCTCTAGTCTCTTTACTCTTGGGTGTTATTTTTCTAATGTTTCGTTCACCTACATCAACACTTCAGATTGGATTATTTTTTATTCATGCTAGACCACATCACATATCTTTTTCTTCCCTGCAAATATACATGAACATGGTGAATAATTCCTTAGCTTCACAATCTATCTCTGTATATAGTGCTAGTTTACAGAGAGCACTTCAAACGCAAATGTTAGATTTGGTAAGGTGTGTTAACTTGTATAAATGTGTTTTTTCTATCTATCTATCCATGTATTCATCAGTCTATCTGTCTGTGCATCCGTCCATCCATCAATTCATAATACCCTAGCAACTGCGTAACAACACCCTAAAAACCACCTAGCAACACTTAAAAACATAGAACACTCTAGAAATAGCCTAGCAATGATGCATCCATCCATCCAATCTTCCTCTACTCTGAGAGAACTCTGTTTGAGGTTGTCTCCAAAAAGTCTTCTTTATTCATAACTTGTTGAATGGTCTGACTGGGATCCTGGATTTTTTTTTATTTTCTTCAGCAAATCATGTGCTGCTTAGAAACCATTAGAGAGTTAGCAAAATGGGACAGCTTTGACGTCTGAAATATTATTTTTATTTGAGCAGTTTCATGCTAAGCAACAGCACTGACCTGCTTTAGAAGTACAGGGATGTTCATATGAGAAATTTTCTCTGGAGAAAATTCTGTGCCACTCTACATTCTTAGATCTCTTGGAGGACGACGCAAAAGAAAAAAAGAAAAAAAAAAAAGAGTCAACTGTTGTGAAATTAATTAGCCACACAGAGAAAGTGAAATGAGGTGCAAGTGTCTTCATCTTGTTTTTTATGATACGTGTGGCTCTGTGTATTTCAGGGGGTGGTGGAGGCTGGAATGACAGTGCCCCTGTTCCTCAAGGTGGCAGACCACTCATTTTGGGAGGTCAAGGTGGAGAACCCTGTCAAGTAATGGGCTGGAAAACTCGCGGAGGTTTTGGAGGCGGTGGAGGAGCCTGTACAGCTGGCGGAGGAGGTGGAGGATACAGAGGTTAGACTAAATGTCGGCCTTGATTTTCATATTAGATCTTCGTTCTTTGAGTTTTGCTACATTTTATGACTGCTTCTCTCCTCCGTGACATAGGGGGCAGCGCCTGGCATGATAATGATCCCAGAATGGATGGAGATGATGGAACATCGTTCATAAGTCCTGAGGGCGAGATGTACCTGGAACCACTTAAAGGTAACACAAATAACATACTATACACTATGCACTTATACTATGCACTAAGTAAGGTTATTCTGTCATACAGGATAGGAGTCTGATAGACCCTCCCTTTCCGTTACTTAAGGAACACTGAGACAGATGAGTGTTCAACATTCCACACTGTTTTTTTTCTTTTCTTGGTTCAACAAGTGCAGTTTTTTGAAGTGCACTCTTTCTTATTGTAATTTTTAGTGTGAGTACACTACTTACAATATTTATGCTACAAAATGGAACAACATAGTGTACGCAAGTAAGCAAATTGGGACGCAGCTTTTGAGTATCATGTTTGCATACTATCCACACTATATAATCCATACTATTTAGTATGCAAGATTAATGAGGAGTGTGCCCTAAATCATAGTAGGTTGATGATAATATGCCAAAAGTGGTCAGATGATATCCTATTTGTGTTGTATTTTTGAAGTATGCATTTTTGCAACCTTTAACATTGCACACAGTCCCTTGCGCTAAAGACAAAGGGTTCATGTCAGTTTGACTTTTTTTGTTGTAGAAGAAAAGCAAGAAACACTAGGCCAAAGCTATAGCGATTTTTTTTTTTTTTTTTTTTAAATATAAGAACTTGAGACTAACAAATGTGGTGACATTTCAATACTGCTGTCTACCTACTGTATGTACTCAAAAGTATGTAATTTCCAAGCACTAACAAAATGCATAGAGTACATACAATACAAATTAAGATGCAGCCAGGAGGACTGGGTCAGCACCTCTTTATCAATCAAATGAAGGACTTGACTCAAATGAAGAAGAAATTTCACATTTTTGTGAACATTTTAAATAGGAAAATACAAATTAATTGGTAACACTTTACAATAAGGTCTTATTTGTTAACATTAGTTAAAGCATTAGCACAATGAGCAATGTATTTTTCAATGTTAGTAAAAATATAATTGTTCATTGTTCATGTTAGTTCACGGTGCATTAACCAATGTCAACAAATACAACTTATTTGTAAAAATGTATTACTAAATGTTTAAATTAACATTAACTATGATTAATAAATGGTGTAAATGTATTGTTCATTGTTAGTTCATGTTAACTAAAGTAGTTAACTAATGTTAACAAATGAAATGAGATCTTCTTGTAAAGTGTAAAGTGAAATAACAAACCTCTTGGAAAATAGACATCGGAATGATTGTGGACAAATGTGGTATATCTCTAGAGTTAGTTGAAGTTTGTACCTGAAGTTGGGGTGACCCAAATTCTGCATGGTTTCTGAGATTACAGTCCCTCTCAGGCATCATTGTGCCTTAGAGCAAGGTGCTTAACTCCATGTGGTTCCAGGAGGACTGCAAGTGATCTCCTACACTGGAAGTAGGATTGGACCATCAGAAAGTTTGCTTCATAGCCAAAGACTTATTATAAAAGTTATATTGTTTGCTTCAATCTTCTGTAAAAATAGGGCATTTTAATTTAAGTGCATGTTTATATTTTAGACCTGTTGGGATGGTTTTTGCGGGAAATTGCGTGCATACGTCTCTTGCCTGTGTGCGTCTCGTCATATTCGTAAATAGAGAAAAGTTGCTCAGGATACTTTGATTGGTGTGGGAGTGACGTAGGTTAGTTGTCACAACGAGTGAGAAAGGTTGACATGGAGCAGCTATATCATAAACCTCCGGGTAATCACCCGTTTAAAAAAAGTCGAACAGAGGACAGTCTGCTGGCAAAAAGTGAATGCCACAGAGCTTGTAATAAAACCAGAATCAACATTGGTTTGTCATTTCAGAGATGGTGAGAACTCGGGGATTTGAAATGTTGTAAAGCGTAGATGATGTTTTTATTACTCAAAAGGTAAGGTATTTTATTGAACAGATAAACTGCCATATGTAGCTCTAACAGAGTTCATTGTAAAGCATTATCTATTGTGAAGGGTCATTATGGTTGTTGTAGCGCTGTGCTAGAATTTATTTTCAAATGTTTATTAATTGGTATAGCTACAGTAACGTCTTCAGCTAGTCAGTTTGAGATCCTTTCCATCTAAACTAGTTATATCTCTTAAGTCTAGTAGTGAATGTTTTATGAGCAGTAGGATACCATATTCAACCATATTCATTCACACAGTCATGCAGAGCCGAAGCACGACCGAAACAATGTTCTTCCACAAAATGCATGCAATTTTGTTTTGTTTTTAACCGTTAGAGGGCCAAAAGTTACATAGTGTACCTTTAAGTAAGTAGTCATTTAGCAGATGCTTGTATCTAAAGAACGTACTGTACAGTACAGGACCCTTATTACAGGAACTCTATCTGTGGAGACACCTGGATTAAGGTGCCTTCCTTAAGGGCACAATGGTGATAGCTCACCCCTTTGGGGATCAAAGCAACAACCTTCTGATTATAAGCCACAAGCTTCACTACTATGCCTCACCATCCCATAAGTATGATATGGTAATGTCGTTTCCAGGCATGGAAGGTGACGGTGAAGTTATTATCAACCCAGTGCAGAACTGCAGTCACTGTGAGTCAGGAGATTGCCACGAGACCTCTGAGGGCATGGTGTGTTACTGCGATGAAGAGCTCATTCTGGCCCCAGATGGAGTGTCCTGCATCAACTTCACCGGTTAGTTCATTTATAACGCTCTTCACCACCATCAGATGAACGACTGTCTTATAAAATGGTAAAATTAATGTCTGGGAAGAGTGTTCTCTCAATGACAAAGTTCTTTCTCAAGAGCGGCACTTACCTCTGTAAAACTCAGCTCAATTCTCTTCCATTTACAGCCTTTTTGACAGAGGTCATCACTGTGAACTGTAGCTCCGTTTGCCAGCTTGTACTCCAAAAAAAAAAAAAAAAAGATAAAACCACTGTCCACTGCACACATATTTTAGCTCCTGTTACATTAATTTAGATAGTTTTTCACATCTGTTCATATATGCACATTTCAGATTTAATCTGTTCTCCAATGCTTTTCTCAACTTCGATTAAAATGCCCATGTATCCATTCTGATTATATGCTAATATTAACATTGCAAAGCTCCAAAAAAGCGCTCAAAATGTAAACACTTTGAGGTTTTGAAGACATACACTCAAAAAATAAGTAAAAAAAAAAAAAAAAAAAAAAAAAAAAAGATTTTTCACAAAGCTTTTCTGTTAATCTCTAGGCTAAAGACCAGATGAAATCGCTTGTAAGCATGGCTTACTATCCTGTGTTGACATATATTTTCTAACAGGAAGTTGAGGCATGGCATATTGAAATGTTCATCCCTGTTTTTTAAAATATAACCAAAATATAACTAAAATATAGCCTTTAGTTTACCTCATAGCTGTGAACCATCGTTTACTACTTAATACTGCTAGTCAGAGGTATGTGATATGAAGGGGGAGGGGAGGGAACATTGTCTTTCTGTTTATGGTTTGCTTTACCAAAAGAGACAGACTAAATTTTATTTATATATCTTCTGAAAATTAATTTTAGCCTTAATTTAAAAAAAAATTGAAAGGGGGTTAGCACTGATGTTTTTTTCCTGGGTTACCTGGAGTTGATGCCACAGGTATATTGTACATACAAAATAATCCAGGATCAGCAGTGTTTGCTTTGTTCTGCGTTAACAGTTTCAAATATTAAAAGCTAAACTGAGATATACCTGACTCATGTGAACTGTATGTTTGTTGCTGTGTGTTTATGTAGAGGTGACTATGTTGCCCCCCCAGCCGTCATTGTCTCATCTGGCACTAGGTCTGTCTGTGGGGACCTCCGCACTCATCGCTGCTTTGCTGTTGGCTGTTTCAGGCGTAATGATCAGTAAGTAGACCATGTCAAATCCTGTTTATGAGTATAGCTGCATTGACCATTCTTTGGTATTGGAAACAGAGAGGATTAAACTGCACTTGCAGACGGATCACAGAAAATTATGTGTGTGTTCGTCTATGGGTGCGTCTCAGTCAGCTCCCTAGGTCATGACTCAATATATCGTGTACACAAATTCAGGCACTGGTAAGGACAGTAAGGACCCTGGCTCACTACATATTGGGACACTGATAGTGACATGATAATGTCCTCGTTGTACAATGTCACTACTGGTATTTATGAACAACAGCAGAACTGATATTTTTCTGACATTTATTTTTTTAATGTTATTTAAAGTACATTATGATAAATACTTAGATTGTTACGTATACCTGCAACATTTCACTCTAACCCTAACCCTAACCCCAACATTATAAATGTTTGCTAGATTATGTTCAATCCCTGTCTAGCGATGTATGTTTATGCTGAAAAATAAGTAAATAATGGTTTGTTTGTATTTGTATGTATTGTTTGTATTGTCAAAACATCCATCGCATGATGGTGAGTTGGCTCATGTGATTTAGGTTTCACACTTCAGAACTTTCACACATCAATCGAACTATCAATGAGTATCGATGCACCGTGGTTTTTACGGTGTATTGTGGGACTTTTTAGGGAGCAAACGTTTCAGTGCACTAAAAGGATTTTGTGATTGAGACAGCCCTTAAAATGGCCGACTAGGCCTGTCGCGATAGTCGATATGTCGACATATCGCACAATATATGGACATAACCGCGATAATTTTTGGTGACGCGATATATTGCCCAGTATGTTTACACAAAAATAAATGTCACCGACATTTTGCCGATCGTGCTACCTCTGTCATCTTGTCTGCTCTCCGAGGCGAAAGCGGGGCTCAGCTCCCTTATATGCAGAGCTGACATCGACAGGCAGAAAAATGCGCCATTCGAGTCATTATAGTGTTTTCCTGACAACTACAGACAGTTTGGAAGAATAAGTGCAAATGCACTCAGTTTCCGCAATCTACTGGTGCAAATATAAACACAGCTAGTTTCACACAGGACGCAGCAGTCGCGAGTGTCTAGTTCATTTTCATAGAGAACGCATTTTTGCAAGTGTGTAGGCCTACTTGCATTATTATGCTGTAATATTATGATTATATATTCAGTGGCTTAAAATGACAATAATATTGCATATCACAATTATTTCTGGGGCAATATATCGCACAACAAAAAGTAGTTATCATGACAGGCCTATGACCGACTCCCTGCCCTGACTACTGAACTAGGGAGCTGATTGAGACACACCCTATGTTGTGCACTTTGTGTTTATGTTTCACTGACTGATATGACTGTGGTTAAAAAAAGAAAAAAGAAAAAAAAAAAGAAAAAGATATGACTGTGGTCTTGGACATTATACTGACACCTATGGGAGTGGATTTTGCTTCACACCAAAGCAAACGCTTTGTGTTATCAATGCCAGTGTAGAATTGTAGAATTTTAGTTTTTTTAAAAATGCTATTTTAATTTTTTATTAATTAAAAAACATTTGACACTACACAGTTATTTAAATTATTACAATTTCGTAACATTAAAATGTTGTTTGCAAAAATAATATTCAGGGTGGATGAGGGCTGTCCCACTGCAAAAACAGGTTTTCTGTAGGAGTGTAAGTGCAATTCTTTATTTTCTGTAAAAATAATAATAATAATAAAATAAATGAGGAAAAATGATTGTGCATTTTAAAAAAAAAAATGTCAACAACAACAATGGTAAATTGCTTACATGCAAATACCACACAAGCTGTGAAGATTCAAAATGAGGATGCATGTC
The DNA here is from genome assembly GCF_019924925.1 of Ctenopharyngodon idella. Lineage (NCBI taxonomy): Eukaryota > Metazoa > Chordata > Actinopteri > Cypriniformes > Xenocyprididae > Ctenopharyngodon > Ctenopharyngodon idella. Next base: position 13,357,584 of record NC_067236.1, on the reverse strand, counting down.
TCATGTTTGGTATTTTGTTTGCACAATGCATTAACCACACACACACACACACACACACACACACAGAGAGAGAGAGAGAGAGAAAGACAGACACTGTGCCATCACACCTAACACATCATCTGTCCATCTACACTGTAGTAGCAGTCTCTGAGTGATAAATAGAATAGACGCGTGATAAATGGGCTGTTAACTGGGCTTTGACAAGCCTTGTCGGTTTACACTTTATGAATAAATCACTTCCAGGCGCCGCACTAATGTGTTTACTGCCTGGGTCAAGCCCACCAAACCTGGGCAAACATGCCTGTTTGTGAAAACTGTTTGTGGCATTTCAGATTTGTCCATATAGCTTTCCACAAATTTGCAATGAACTGTTAAAATTACAGAGAAAATGACTTTTAATTAATAAATCTAATTTCGTAATAAATGTGATTACAATGCAAACTAAATAAATTAGTGTCTAATTTAGTTAACCTCAAGCTAAACTCAAAAATATATTTCAAAGATTCTAAATCATGAACCCTGCAAACTTTGGCAATCCTGTGATTAGTTATTCTCTAACTCTCTAACTACAGTAAGTGTTAATTGTTCTCTATTATTGTATTGTTTTGTAACTCTTTTAATTGTTCTCTATAACTCTCCAAGTCATTTTCAAAATAAATAAATAAATAAAAATAAAAAATAATCACATTTTTGCACCATTAAAACTAAACTGTAAAAGAAAATTATAATTCACAACACTGGTATACAGCAGTTTGATAGCTCATTTCCACATTGAATTTGAAATTAACAATGCCAGCAGCCCCATTACACTAATAGCTTTGTAGAAAACTGGAAAAATATCATGCCGTGCTGATTATTGTCCAGTGTACAGGCGTAAACACACCGAGCTCCAGTCTATCCAGTTGGAGCTGCAGAGTCCCGACTGTAAGCTGAGCAAACTGAGAGCCTCCACCATCATGACCGACTACAATCCCAACTACTGCTTTGGTGGGAAGACTGCCTCCGTCAATGACCTGAAGGAGGTGCCACGACGGAACATCTCTCTCACCAGGTTAGGAGCATCACTAAGTCACTACTGTTCAGTTGGCTTGAAGAGTGTCAAGTGCTAGCATTTGTCCGAGAAGTGTCATTATACAGTCGATAAAAATGAATGTTCTAATAAGTGAAATCTGAAACATCTTAAATGTATTTTGTGAAATATATGGAGTACTATTGTGTGACAAAATGAGTAACAATAATATATGATATTTTTGTAGAGGATTGGGTCATGGGGCATTTGGGGAAGTCTATGAAGGACTAGCCATTGGGATACCAGGGGAACCTAGCCCGATGCAGGTGGCTGTAAAGGTAAGATCTGCATATATTCACACTACTGTTTAAAAGTTTGGGGTTAGTGAGAGTTTTTAATGTTTTTGAAAGAAGTCTTTTACCCAGGCTGCACTTATTTGATCAAAAATACTGTAAAAACAGTAGTATTCTGAACTATTGTTACAATTTAAACTTACTGTTTTCAATTTTAATGATATATTATACTATTAGAATATTGATGTGGTGGAGTCGGGGGGTTGAATTTGCAAATATGATTTAATGGTGTGTATAGATTTGATGATCAAATGACTCTTTGATTAGACCCTCCCTGAGGTGTGCTCTGAGCAGGACGAACTGGACTTTTTAATGGAAGCTCTAATAATCAGGTAAAAAAATAAGCACACAAGATACGTCATTTCACATGCTAATTTATCAGGACGTATAGCAAAAAGACCACATTTCTTTTTCTCTTCCTCTGACAGCAAGTTTAGTCACCAAAACATTGTGCGATGTATCGGGGTGAGTCTCCAGGCTCTGCCTCGCTTCATTCTGCTGGAACTGATGGCCGGAGGGGATCTCAAGAGCTTCCTGAGGGAAACTAGACCCAGACTAGTAGGCAAACACACACACAGAGAAGCCACTTTTCCACTGTCGGGCCAAACTGTTCTCGTTGCTTAACCGTTCGTTCCGTGCCGATCCGGCTCAGCTGGTACGGATATGGTTTCATTTTCCACTGTGGGACTGACAATAGAACTCTTTGAAATCCAATACAAAAACTGTCTTGGTAATGCAAGAGTTTACAGATGGATAAGAGATGCAAATAGTGACCGCGATATGAAGGATAATCAGATATTTCTTTTAATGTTATTATTATCTTGTGTTTACCTCGCACAAATAGCATGCTTGGCCAGCTACAGAGAAACTGGCAGCCAGGCAACAGACAAGTGACCAATCCTGAGCGGCGACGTCACTACATGCATACATGCACGCTGAGAAATCCGGGCAGAGAACGGTTTGGAATCATGCCGTGCTGTACCAGGCTCAAGTGGAAATATAACTGAAACCGTTCCTTACTGTTCTTAGAACAGTTCAGCCCGACGGTGGAAAAGCAGCTAGAGAGAGTGAGAGAGATTCAGGCACAGAATGCTCGCAGTGTTTTATATTGCATACATAAACCTTATTAAGTTATTTTTCATTAGTTTGTATCTTGTTTTTTCATGAAACACAAATTCAAACAGTTTGCTTGTGGATTATTCATTCATTCATTTATTAATTAATTCTTTCATTTATAAGTGCACTGAGAAGTGAGTTTAAGGGTTGTATTTATATTTCAGTCGAACCTCATCAGAGTTTATTTGGAAGTGGACCGAGACCCACATTTTTCTCTGTGCACAAGGGTTCGGATGGCAGTGTTCAAATGAACCGCACTAACAGAGCAATCGCACCAGAGATGGTTTTAATCAAACCAAATATGCCAAGTGTGAGCACACCCTTAGTGCACCAAAAAGTCATGAAAAAGTACTTGGTTATATTTTTAACTGTAGTGTGATATTTCATTTAAAGTTTTAAATGTGCTCAATTAAAACGTCATCATTACAAATGTGTAATTACAAATTTATTTAAATACATAACACAAGTTTCAATAGAAATTACATTTATTTCAAAGACAATAGAATTATGAAATTACATTAATTCCATGAACTCAGTATTAGATTAAATAAGGATTCATAAACATTTGTATGTATTTATTGTTGCTGATACATAAATAATTTATGTTCTAGATGTTGTTAAAGGGTTAGTTCACCCAAAAATGAAAATAATGTAATTTATTACTCACCCTCATGCCGTTCCACACCCGTAAGACCTTTGTTCATCTTCGGAACACAAATTAAGATATTTTTGTTGAAATCCGATGGCTCAGTGAGGCCTGCATTGCCAGCAATGACACTTCCTCTCTCAAGATCCATTAATGTACTAAAAACATATTTAAATCAGTTCATGTGAGTACAGTGGTTCAATATTAATATTATAAAGCGACGAGAATATTTTTGGTGCGCCAAAAAACAAAATAACGACATATAGTGATGGCCGATTTCAAAACACTGCTTCATTAAGCTTCGGATCGTTATGAATCTTTTGCGTTTTGGATCGCGTGTCAAACCGCCAAACTGCTGAAATCACGTGACTTTGGTGCTCCGAACCGCTGATTCGACACAAAAGATTCATAACGCTCCGAAGCTTCATGAACTTTATGTACAAAAACACAAATTCTCATGAGATCAAGTTGTATACCCAGCATTCTGACTTTCTGTTTCCCAGGAGTACCCTTCAAGTCTAACCATGGTAGATCTTCTGAACATAGCCAGAGACATCGCCCGTGGCTGCCAGTACTTAGAAGAGAACCAGTTCATCCACAGGTACCAACAACCCAACACACCTACACTTATTACAGATCAATTTAACAACAGATGGATGATCTGCTTTTTTCTGAAGTCAGCACAAATTCAGCACTCCTCCACTTCGTTCAGGACTTCTGCTTCCCTGTTGTACCTGCAATGGGAGTTCTGCTTCGTTTTGACACTCTCATCCAGAATAGCATGAAAAATGAGTCCACTTAGAGCTCATTTATGCTACATGAGCAGTCCAGTCATCAATCCAGCTATAAAACAGGGACGCTGAGACACTTACCCATCTGCAGTTTCCAACTAAAGTTCCTCACACAGCTGAGTTAAAATGTATCTGGGCCTTCGTGTTCAACTTCAACTTTTTGGTTAAAACCCAGAGGGGTTGATCGTTTTGCCCTTTCAGGATTTTTTTTTTAGCATAAAAGGCATAATACATGCTGTCAGATAAAAGGTGTTCAACACAAAATGTCTTCAAGTAGTACTACAAGTAATTGGAAACATGACTTTCATGACATGACCTTCAAAAAGAAACAAGAATAGTCTTTCAGATCAAGACGTCTTACTGTCCTCATAACTGTAAACCACATCGTAGCTTTTTTGGCCAAGAACCACACACTTAGACAAGAAGCCTGACAACAAGTACAGGTTTTTGTTTATGTTTTTGTTTATATGTGAGGTGTTGAAGCAGGTAAACCCGGAAGGAATATTTTATTGATGTGCTCAGAATATCTAAAGTATATCTAGCTATAACAGTCTCAAACAAATCTCTGAATACTAAGGGTACTGTAAGGTAAAACACTTTGAAAAACACATTTTTTAGTTATCTGATACTCAGTCACCTCAAGTGACGTATGACTATAACACAAAACATATTTTGATTCCACATGTGAGAACCCCTACAGCTGTCAGGAGTTTATTTATTCTGACGTTTATTCATCCTACAGTATCTAAGTACCATCGGAAAAAAATAGATGCTAAAATAAGTAATATATTTGTATATATATTTAAAAAAAAAAAAAAAGAAATGCAGAATGAAAAAGCAAAGCACTGTTAATTAATGTAATGTTGCTTTGAGTTTCACAAAAGTCTATCTATAGGCTACTGCCAGTGACTTTAGAATGTTTCCATTTATACGGACAGAGTTTGTGCTTAATGGTGGTTTCAAACACTTGCAGTGTTGACAGCTTCAATGTTTATAATTGGAGTGTTCTTTCTTTGTCACATTGCTAGCATTGTAGATGTGGTTTCATTCATTTTGCATGCTCTAAATATGTATGAACAGCATCTCACAATGGTGCAAATACCTCTTAAAATACAAAGTAGACATTAGTAATTAGACAACAGACACGATTGGGCATTGATACTAGAATTATTAAAGATTGCTTTAGAATTATTCTTTTTCTTTTGGCAAAAGTACCAGTATAGTCTAAGAAAACTATACTGAATTTTCAAGAATGTTATGTACAGTAACAGGACTGGAAACAGTCCACAATAATGTTGTTGAACAATGCTAAAAATCTTAAGCTGGCAGAGTTACAGTTTGTGAAAATATTTCTCAGCATAAAATATGGTTATACTGAATTTTTAAATCATTATTCTATTTTAAATAGAGCAAATATTGGATGTAAATGTGTCTGTCTGCTAAATGTAACAGTCAAAATAATCACTCTTTTATTCTTGACAGGGATATTGCTGCCAGGAACTGTCTTCTGACCTGCAAAGGTTCAGGGAGGGTGGCTAAGATTGGTGACTTTGGCATGGCCAGAGACATCTACAGGTATGGTACATATTTTATATGGCATCATGAGCTCAAAAGTCACTTTAAAATGGGGGAATAAATAAATTAATTAAATATTCATGCACCAGTTCACAGAAAGATGGCAGACTCATATTTGAAAAAAATGACAGTTCTGTTTTGCATCTGTGTTTTTATTTTCAATTGGCTATAAAATTTGAAACAGTGTTATGTGGCTGCGGTTTTTCCTCCACTGTATTTCAGCTGAGAAAAGATGAAAGCGTATCTCATTCTGAAAATCCAATTGCGAGCTTTTATTATCAACATATTTCTCATTTTAAGGCAAGAGTCAAGCAAACTAAATAAGTGCTCAGCTAATTCAAAGGGTAGATTTCTATTTCCTTATTATTTACACTGAGGTTTACTTGGGGTAACACTAGTCAAATGTTTTCTCTCTCTTTTGTACAAACCATAGCTGCTTGATATAACATACTGCCATACCACTCCTAGAGTGTGTATATGGTAGAAAATTAATTTTCTGAATGCATGGAATGGAAAATTGATTTTTTTCTCTCTCTCTCTGATTATAATTGGACATTACTTGCAGAATTACTTCCAGAACTTCTATGCATTACCATGCATAATGTGCATTGTTTACATTTTTTTAATACTGGAAAGAAGAACATTATAAGCTCTTATAAGACTTTAACAAGTTTTACTTCAGATTTATGTGTCATTACATTCAGAAGCATCATTCAAACCGATGGGGAAATGATCATTTTATTTAAAGAGCTGCTCAAAACTTTTTTTTTTTTTTTTTTCTTTTTTTTTTCAGTGGAAGGAGCACAAAAGTTATTATCAAAATGCCACTAGCGCTCTTTTCCATAATGCGAAACTGCACAGTGACTTATGCATGTTCGGTTCAGGTCAACAGCAAGCAATTACACCACTGATGTCCCTTCAGTAAATCAAGCACTCAATCAATCCATACATACATACTTACATGCATACATACAATTATATATTAGAGTTTTGGTTATCAGAAGACAGTGAAGCCATGTGCTGTTTAGAAAGATAAGAATCTAACTAACAATCTCCACGTCTTCATAAGCTATATTTTCAGATACTGTCTTTAGAGAAATACACAATTTGGCAGTAGTGCAAATCGTCCTTTGACATTATTCGTCAGATGAGATGGCGGCACGCTGTGATGAAATGAAAGGAGTTGTGAGCTTGAATGCCTCTCAACCGCTACTGGAACGTGTGTCTGAAAATGGCTCACTTAGCTGGTGAAAGAAGGGTATTATTAGCCAGAGAAAAGCTGAAGGGAAAAGATGGAGCCTTGTTTTACTCCCTCCGGAGCGTTGCCATAAAAGCGTGCTCTAATTGCTGATGTAGATTTTTCTTGCATTTTCCCGCTGAGTTCTGCAGACAGGACAGGAGTTCAGAGTGATTGGGGATGGGGAGAATTACCGTGGAGGTTTGCGTGAATATTTTATCTCACCTTCTGAGCGTTGAGGATGCTGAGATGTGATCAATTTAATTGACATGGTTAACCCTTAGGGGTTACTTCAAATTTTCGACACCCTTTCATTATCACTAGGGATAAGTCGGGATGGTCGTCCAAAAGCCAATTAGTGAAGTTGACTAGTTTATCTAGTATTTTATGTTCAGTATTTTTTAGCATAGTGCTTCAAACAGGATGAATTTAGAAGTCTTTTAGGGGGTTTTAGCGTGTTGACAGCAAACAGTAAGACTGTTAGCATACTAAAACTCTTTCTGACAAGCTGCATCTCTAAATTGATCCTCTTTAAAGCTCCATGCTTAAAAGTATTACAGTATTACAAAAAAAATGAAAATCAAACACCTCTATAGCCATCAAAACACAGCTAGTGTAGTCCAAACCTGTTTCTGGTTTTATGCACAATTCATTGTTTTGTGAGGACTGCTAGAGTTTTGAACATTATAGAGTTACTGATACGACGTGTATTTATTTTGTTGAATTATTGAATAATTGTTGAAATCCCTTGATGGTGTATTCTTTTCTGACTTGCTGTTTTTAAATACAAGAGCATCCTGTAAGCCCCCTGAAAAACCTTCATCCTAAATCAGCCTAATTAATGCCTAATTAAAAATGATAAATCAAAGTTAGAATTTTTAGTCCTTGCCATTTAGTCCTTGTCATCTATGTGCTGGTGTACATGTAAATGATGAAATGCAGTATTTAGCAGTACAATTCACATTTAAAGATTTTTGTCTTCCAGGAAAATGAACTTAAAATATTGATGATTAAAATTATTGCTCTACATATATTTTTGCCCAATCAAATACTCTCTAGAACGAGAAAATCTTTTTTTTTTGGAGTCTAAACACACACAGTCGATTTTGAATTATGTATATGTTTTGCACATCCGAATTTCCTGTTGTCACTTCCTTTCTCAGTTTCATAAATTAATAGGCTGCTTGTTTACTTCTGAGTAGGTCCTTCTTTTGAACAAGGAATTACTCCACAAACATTAAAAAAGTATGTTCTATATAGTAAGAATGTGTGTAGTATGAATGTAATCCGGACATATTGTCTTGCTGTCATTATTATGCGACCTCTCCTGTGGCACTCATGGGATAATAAATTGTGCATTGGATGCACACTTCAGGCTCTTGTCAAAAGTAGCAGGTCATCCAAGTAATTTGTGCCTATGGTTTTATGAATACTGTGAATTTGGACATACTACCCTTTTCACATACTGTTTTTTTTTTTTTTTGCCTACTATTGTATATAGGAGGGAAGTATCTATGTTCGTATGCAGCCATACCCACACAGTACTATTTTTTTTTTTTTTTTTTTTTTTTTTTTTAAACTGACATTCGAAATACGAATATGGTGAGGAATTTATTTTGGTTTATCTCATAAATTGTGTTTATGAACTTAGTGTCTTTACCTTAATGTCCTTAGTGTCCAACATCCCAAACTTTGCCTCCACTGGTTTATATTTTTCCTCCATCTCCTCAACTGTGGCAGCAAACCATCCCACCAGGGACCAGATAGTCAGGAGCAATACAAAGGTTCTCTGTGATCTTCTTGATTTCCTACTTCAAAGGGTTTCATTGTTGGTTTCCCTTGAGTCCTGACATGTGAGGTCCATTCGCATGAGTGAGATTGCTGGAAACATGAGTGTAATGTTAGTGTGTGAGGTGTGTTTTCATGCAGGAGGTGGAACAGGCCTCGCTGCCACAATCCCAGAAGGCTACACACTAGTTTATATAGAACCAAAGCCCGATAAGACCAGCATCATCAAGATTTTGTCAAAAGTGCAAACGCTTTTGTTTAGGAGATAGTGGGTATTATATCTTTTCAGCCTCAGCCTCTCATTTTCTTTTTGTGATAAATGCTCAGCATAATACCATCCCAAGATTATTGCTTTAGCAACCTCAGGATAGCTGATGGCAAAAAAAAAAAAAAAAGACCTATTTGTCTGTCGTTTTTCTTTTTCTCACACTTTATTTCTTTTCCACTGTTGTCAGCAGAGGGTCAGGTTTTGGAAATAGATCTTGATAACATCAGCTTTGGGTGAGGAAAACGGTTTCAGACTCAGTGATCGCACCATGAGAAATGTGAGGAAAGTCTCTCAGATAAGACATTCAGATATGGCATTCAGTAAAACCACATTTGTACTTTTTTTTAATAAATGTGTGGGATTGCCTGTGCAGAACTCACCTACACAGTATAAGGGTGTTCTGGGAGGTTGCCAGGATTGTTTGAGGTGTTTGGGTTTTTTTTATTTTTTATTTATTTTATTTTTTTTTATAGTAGGTTGTTTTTGCTGAGTCCCAGGTCTCAATGATATTATGTGCCAAGTTGCAAGAAAAACCTTAAAGGTATCCCTTTAAGGTTTTTCTTGCAACTTGGCACATAATATATCATTGAGACTTGAGACCCAACAACAAGGAGACATCTTTCAAAATATCCCCTTTTGTGTTCCACCAAATAAATTAAGTCATAAAGGTTTTGAAAAACACAATAATGTAACTGATGACAGAATTTATTTTTTTGTGAACTGTAATAAGTAAATAATAACTGTGTTATAACAGTGTTATAGAGATTTAAAACAAATTATTTTTTTATGCATGGCACAGTTTGGGATCTGCTTCAGTAAATATTAATCTAATGAAAAATTGCAGACAGGATGTTGAATATTTTAGCAGCTAAAATCTGTTTATGCTTTTTGATTTTCCACATCACTTTTTATAAAATCTACCTAAATGAAAATATAATGCTGTTACTGCTACTGTACCTTCACATGACACTTACTTGTGTGCAAATTAAGTATCTCACATATAGGGCCAGATTTACTAAATGGGGCAAATTAGCATGAGAGTGCAATTCCACAAATGGCAAATTTTGCGCGCGATCTACTGCTGACGTGCAAATTAAAGAACACAGACGCAGTCACAATCATTTATATAATGGCCAACGCAATCTAACAAGAGCAGCGCAAAATAAGTGTTGGGACGCAAATAAGCAGAGCTGATGCTCTCATCAGCTGCAGGTCGACACAAGCGCAACTTGTTACATGTAATCTGACAAATACGTACACATATATAGGCCTAATATCCCTTCTGCCACGCGCTCTCTGTGCCATGCAGCCATGTCGCAAAATGGGTTAAGACATGCTTTTTTTGGGTGTTAAATAATGGCGCAAATACCAGTAAATTGAGATTAGTAAATCACGTTGCGTGATTCATTTAAATACTCTCCTCCCGTAAATTTTGCGTCTGAAAGGGAAACTCCTACAAATGCATATGCAATAAGGTCAGCCGCAAAAACAACTCAGTCCACGGCTTTTCAGTGCTAATTTTGCACTGCGTGTCTTTAGTAAATCCCGACAGAAGTTTTTTAATGCCAAAAGAAGGTTTGCGCTGGCGCAAGCTGTTAGTAAATCTGGCCCATGGTGTCCAAAGCACAGTGCAGATCATTTTTTAGATCATATTCATCGCATAGTGCCATTAAACTAAATTGCATCTGAATTTAAATATGTCTTACATGTGAGTCCTGTTAAGGTGCAGTCTTGGTATTAGTGGGCATGACATGATTTACTCTAATAAAACATGTTTTTGGATCAACATCCTTTTTTGGTCCTGAGCCAACATTTTTATCAATATCAATGACTACCTGATTCACTTTAGTAGGAATGGGGAAACAGTTGCCTTGATTCATTTTAGTCATCTCAGGAAATGTACTTAACTAGTCTATAAGTATACCATTAAACCATAGTTCAATACCATAATTCAATAAAAAAAATAAAAATAAAAAAATTAAGCAAGACATCTTAAATGAACTAGGACTAACATTAACAACCTAACCCTAATTTATCACTCTTAAGATTAGAGTTTGATGGTCAGGACCCAAGACAGATCTAGTGTCTGGAAGTTGATTCAACATTTAGTTAATTTACTTTGCTTGTGCAGAACTTCTGCATATTTTATAAGTAAAACATGTGAATTAAGCGAGGCATCTCAAATGAACTAGGTCAGTCACTTTCCATAAACCCTAACCCTGTCTATCCTAACCTTAACTTACCCTTCTGGAATCAGAAAGTTTGATGATCATGACCCAAGACAGACAGATAAACTTTACTTTGCTTGTCCAGAACTGCATATTTTGTTTTATGCAAATTAATCACGTTCTAAAAACAAATGTTGACTTTTGAGTTATGCAACTTATGATGAATTTATGTTTAACCAACAAATAACTACATTAGAGGAATGTAATTTGTAGCATAAACACAAAAGTTCAAGCTGATTACTGAAAAAATTTAGTTTTTTCAACTAATTTAATTTCAACATAATTTAGTGGTGGCCCCGGAACCATTTAATCTTAACTATTTGAGTTCAAATTAACAGCTAGCATAGCACATGCTAAATGTAACTTGTTTAACATGTAAATTTAATGGCAGAGTAGGATAATATTTCTCACTGGAATTAGCACAGTCAGTGCTGGTCAATGTAGTCCCTTCCTTAATGTACTCAACCTCAACCTAACCACAATCACTACTCATCACAAAACCACAAAAAACAACAAACTTTTAAATGTCAAACATAACAGCATTAAACACTTACAGGCCTTTCCCTTTACTGAAAAGCACATGAAATGGCACGTATTTTTTTTTACTTTATTCTCCTTATCCAGTCATGTGCAAAGCATGCTGTGAACTCCACATGCCACATTTTTAAAGTTAAGACAATTACATTAAGGTACTACTATTTACTTGTTTGTTTGTTTGTTTATTTATTTAATCAATTAACACAGATTTCAGTTTAAATTACAAACAATACTAAGCTGATGTAATGATCAACATTATTATGTCAACAGAACTCATCAAAATAATGTTTAATTAATAAATTAGAATTTTTAACTTTAAGTTGTGGTGATAGGTCTACTGAATTTCTTTTTAGAGTGCAAAGCACCTTAAATGAACTCAGTCACTTTTCATAAACCCCAACCCTAAAAAAAAAAAAAAAAAAAAACAGGAGGATTGATGGTTAGGACCCAAGACAGACAAATCTAGTTGCTGGGTATAGATTCAACATTTAGCTAATTTACTTTGCTTGTCTAGAACATCTGCATATTTTATACCATGAGTAAAACATGCAAATTAAGCAATGCATCTCAAATGAACTAGGTCATTCACTTTCCATAAACCGTTTAAGAAAACTTGTCTCTTTAATTCTGGTCTGGTAGAAGAGAACAATTAGGTTATTCAAGCAATACACTCCAATTTTTTAAATGAATAGTAATTATTTTAGAATATTGCTTTTTCTTTTGTCACAAAGCCAAGCCATATGCACACAATTAATCATTTAGTGAACAATTTAGTGACTAAGGATCAGATCAAGAGAACATGGTGATGAATTCCATCCTTGCATAAGTCACACGTGGAGTTTCTCCTTTATGTCTTTCCATGCAATTTCTGTGCCTTTCATTTTCCCTTGCTTTTTCACTCTCTGTTCTGCGACTGGAGTTAATAAGTCACTTCACTCTGTTTCTGTCTACTGTGGGCATTCATAACAATGTCTCTTTTTTTTGTCTGGGCATGTGTTTTTCCACAGAGCCAGCTATTACAGGAAAGGAGGCCGCGCTATGCTGCCAGTCAAATGGATGCCTCCTGAGGCCTTTATGGAGGGAATCTTTACCTCAAAAACAGATACATGGTGAGCGCTGTAATATAATTACATATTTGCTTCGAGTTCTTTCATATGCTATCGCAACCCCACTGTTTTTCACACTGTAATAATATTTTTCTGTAATTACTATGCTTTCGTCTCATTCTGCCATTCACTTTCCCTCCTTCTGACTTGTTTTTCAGGTCATTTGGTGTTCTGCTGTGGGAGATCTTCTCGCTGGGCTATATGCCATACCCAAGTCGCAGTAACCAAGAAGTGTTGGAGTTTGTTACTAATGGAGGCCGAATGGACCCGCCCAAAAACTGCCCTGGGCCAGTGTGAGTGGACTCAAATATGCAGAATATTTATGCAGCGCTCCATATAACAGAAATAGATTGCATTAAATGTCGGCCAGCAGTACACTGTGTTCTTAAAAATCAAGAATCTTTCATTGTCTGATGCATATGCATTCTAATTCTCAATTTTTCATTCCCCATTCATTTTCTCACTGCTTTATCTTTTCTGTCTCTGAAAATATACTAATCAAATAATAATCAAATTTTCCTAGCTGGAGTTTTGATTTAATTCAGTTTCTAATTTAACCTGATCTGGCGAGCTGATCTTTGAAATAAAACTGAAAAAGACTTACTTTATCTCTGAAATTAATAAAACCTATTCTCATTCAATTGAGACAGTAATTCCGTGATATCTAGTGAAGATAAAACTGAAAAGGAAGAGAATTCAAATGTTATTTTGTTTGTAAAATAGGTATCGGATAATGACACAGAGTTGGCAGCATCAACCAGAAGACAGACCAAACTTCTCAACTATTCTGGAGAGGATTGACTATTGTCTACAGGTACTATATCTGAAAACTTTGTCTGTTCTTGCTGTTCAACAGTAGGCTTGTTAGAATTTGCATATTGCCATACTATTTCCAATAGTTTGATATTTATTATGTATACTTCTCACAGTATGCATGGATTTTGCCAAAGTATAAAGCAGAGCACATTGTATGGAACAACCTTTGTCTTAATTCACTGGTTAATTTGGCTTATTTAATTTAAGTTACAATGTTTATTATCTTTGTGTCACATTTTTAGTTCATTTATTATTGTTTATGTTAGAATTTATTATTGTTTTGTTTTGATTTATTAAATCATTAAAGCCTTGATCTTACCAACGATTTTCATCACCTTTAAAACTGGCAAGTTTTGACTGCTTGGATAGATAACAGACTTTTCAATTCCCTTAGGATCCAGATGTGGTGAATGTGCCTTTGCCTGTCGAGTACGGCCCCATCCCTGAGGAAGAAGAGAGGGTACCCATGCGTCCCGAAGACCCTTCTGCACCCTCCTTGCTTGTAACCCCTCAAGGCACGGAGGATGCTCCATCTGCCGCCCATTCCGATCAGGCTAAGAGAGATGGGGAGGTCATTCTCATGGCCAGCCACTCTTCTGACAACAAACTACCACCTGCTCCCCCATCTCAGCCTCATCCCCATCACCACCTCCAACCCCCAGTAGTCACTGCCCCCATACCAGCCGCCAAACCCTCCTCTACAACTCCCCTGACCACCCAGGATGGAGGGCATGTGAATTTGGGCTTCATGCAGGCCCACCCTTCAGAGAAAGAGAGTCGTAACGGGAAGCCCACCAACCTGTGGAACCCTACCTATGGCTCGTGGTTTCTACAGCAGCAGCAGAAGAGGCAGCAGGCCCAGGCACAAAGGCAGGTGAGTGGCCCAAGGATCCCAGGTGAAGGGCAGGAACAAGCAGGCCGGACTGTGACAGTAGCTGAAGCTTTGGGCCTGCAGCAACATCACAAACTGCAGCAGCACCAACAGCAGCAGCTCCAGCGCCAACAGCAACAGCAGCAACAACAGCAGCAGCAACAAGTCGTGTGTCGACCGCTTTTGCCCCCTCCTCCTCCACCTGCCCCGACCCCTTTACTCCTGGATTCGGCCACCCTAGCACCAGTTCCACTCTACAGACTACGCCGCTTCCCATGTGGGAACATTGGGTATGGCTACCAGGAACAGGGCCTGCCCATGGAGCCCATGCCGGGCACCCAGCCTCCCCCACCACACCCTGGCCAGCAGAGGCCTATCTCTTTGGCTCGGGCCAGTGGCTCCGAGGACAGCCGCCCGCTTTTGGTCACGATGGGTACAGTGCAGGACCCCAGACTCCCGAAAATGGAAGGACACAACGCCACTGTGCTGTAACCGTGCACGCTCTCTATCAGTGCCCACTTTGCAAAACACTGTGCTGTCCATCTGCGTCCACCTTTGCCAAGCCCCTTTGTGCTTTTTCCTTGTGCTTTTCAGCCATGAGTATGTAACTAGAAAGGTTCTGCACTGGAAACTCGGAAAAACTTTCCCTAAGCATCAGTCATTGAAACAGATTGTCGATTGGATAAAGAAACTGAACTGTTGAGTTTCTGAAAGCCACATTTGAGAAACAAAAAATAACTGATTAAGCCCTCACAAGGACTAATTCTGTGAAAAAGACTATATTATATCAGTGATATTTTTCCATAATGGGGGAGAAAAAAAAATAAAACGGGTTTGTTGATGTTTGCTTGCCTGCTTGTTTATTTATTCATTTGTTAATTTATTATTTGGAGGTCATGTAAATTATTAATGGGTGTGCTTCAGAAAGCAAACTGCCCCCCCATTCATTACATATCATTTTGTTCACTCTTGGACTTGGTTGGCTTTTAAACGCAGCAGTTTTCATCTCTCGTCAAACATAATGAATTACAGAAATATCTAATGGCTATGTGTGTGAAACTGATGAGCGTTGGTGGCTTTTTGGAGTGAGAAAAACTGTTGCTATGGTGTTGGAATAGAAAGATGTAGCAACTGTTTAAGGACCAATGAGTGAAAGCTCTTTCACAGGACTCATGTCACGGACTTCAACATTAAAAGTAAACATAGTGAAAGCAATCTTTATTTAAGCTTATAACAGGAAATTCCTGTCAGTTACTTTAAGACTGAATCCTGAATGCCACGATACGCTAGTTGAGAGAAGATGAGCTTAAGCTAGTATTGATTTTCAGGTTTGGTGCTGGTCTGGATCAGAAAAGCCAGCATTGCCAAGAGGTTCACCGGCAAGTCTTAGTTGGTGAAGGTTATCAACCAGCATGGTCTTTCTGGTAAAGCTGGTTGACCAAGG
Organism: Ctenopharyngodon idella; assembly: GCF_019924925.1. Classification (NCBI taxonomy): domain Eukaryota; kingdom Metazoa; phylum Chordata; class Actinopteri; order Cypriniformes; family Xenocyprididae; genus Ctenopharyngodon; species Ctenopharyngodon idella. Next base: position 13,341,799 of record NC_067236.1, on the reverse strand, counting down.
AACTTTGGTTAAAGGCATTCGCATACCAGCTTCGAAATCACAGCAAGGAACAGCCTTTGGCATTGTTCTGTACTCTATGTATCTAGCACACCTAAACCGCCCACATAATGATACATCTTGCAAATTGTTCAGTAACCATAAACTGCATTTTGAAATGTCAGGAGAAAATGGCTTTAAAATTGTTTGAACGTTGAGCATGGAAAGTTGGACTTGGACACAACACAAGACCAGTATGATGCTGTAGATGTGATGTTTCACTTAGAGTTCAATGCATTAGGGAATGTTGACAAGAGTCTTGTGAAAGGGCTTTGAGTTTATGCTGTATGAAACTTTAGCTCTGACTGTGTGAGAAAAAATTTCAGCAATGTACTTTTAGAAATAATATCCATCATTCCTTTAGTTTACTGTTTGGCATTGACATTGAAAAAAAATGATGTTGTGTACATAAGAGCCTTACAACTGCGCAGAACATCATTAACTGTCTTTCATGCTCCATCGATTCTTGTTTATTTGAGTAAAGGACTTTGGAATTTCAAGCGTATTGATGAGGGAAATTCATTTTCACATAATTTGTCACTTTAATGTCTAAACAGTCATTGTTACAGTCATATTGCTTACTGTTCAGTTCTATCAAGCTGCTATTTCAAAAGCAAATGTTGGACATTCTTTTTATACTATCAGAAAGATCTGCTGTAGTGTCTTTGATAGTGAGGGTTTTACAAAGGAAAATCTTGTGGCAATTTTTACAGTTTTTTTGTTAAATAGTGGTCTTGTGAAAAAAAAAATGTTTTGTCTTTATTTTTATTAATTTTCAATAATAATTTTATCTTTATTTTTAACCTTCATAGAAAGTTCTATATTAATATCATCACAGAATAACTGAAATATTCTTAAAATGTTGATTCATTTATATCCCTCTTGACTTTATGATATCATAATTTACCATGTCATAGACACTTTGTTAGCTCTGATGCGACTCTGTTTACCATAAATGGTATATTTAAATGTAAAATGCTGTTTTTTGAGAGAGAAATATTTTTGGCTTTACTTGGTCAGTTAACAGCTGAGGTTTGGAAGCTGTCTGATATGTTTAGGGAAGGTAGATAAATCTGAGTTGTATTGCATGAAGATGAAAATTAAGGATTTTTTTTTTTTGCTATTTTATTTATTTTATTTTATTTTGCTTATCGCAAATGACAAAGTGACCACACTTGTAAAAAATGTTGTAAAACCTTATTGTATCATGTATCTGTTAATCTCTGTAATTTGACATTCAATGATGAGATCTGAGAAATTAATAAATGACTATTTAATAAGTCTGGCCTTGCTACCAAACACAAAATGTGTATTAAGAATAACCATATAACATAATCACAGAACATAACATTGACAAGCTGAAACATGGTTTTGACTAAATCATAGTCTCACGTAATAATTAATTAGGCAGGCTTTCAAACAGAGGTACACCTCTGTCTATATAAGGTCTATCAGCAGAAAATACATAGAGTGAAAACCAAGCCATGGCGTCAAAGGAACAGCCTGTAGAGTTTTAGGGAAGACTACAATATCTATGAAGGAAAGGCTACAAAAATGCTAAATTAAAGGATCCTAAGAGCAAAGTAGCCTCTATGATTAAGTGGATCCTCTCTTAGCCTGATTGGAGTGGGTGGCAGATGGAACATTCTCTGTCCCTGGAGGGGTTACAAGCAAGAGACACTTCCTAGAGCTGACCACCTGGTTAACTGAGCAATAGAAGAATGGCCTTAAAGAGAGAGGTGACCAAGAACCTGATGGTCACTCTGGTTGATCTCCAGAGATCATATATGGAGATGGGAGAAACAAACAACACTGCGTCACTCCACCGATCTGGGTTTTATGGCAGAGTGACCAGATGGAAGCCTCTCCTCAGTAAAGACACATGAAAGCCCCCTTGGAATGTTTACCCAAAGGACCCTCAGACTATGAGAAGCAAGATTCTGTGATCTGATGAATCTCAAAAATCTCAAGAAGCACAGTGTTGGAAACATTATGCTGTGGGGGTTTTTCAGAGGCAGGGACGTATGTTCACCGTGGGCATATGTGCACTTTCAATGTACTTACCCATGAAAGTACTGAGTAATGTAAGGTAACAACATGGGTTAAGGTTAGGTTTAGGGGTAGGTTAACCTAGTTATTACCCAGTTAGTGTCATTATAAGTACATATCTATGTCTACGCGAAACAGGACTGTACAATAAAGTGCTACCAAATACAGATATATCCTTAATGAAAACCTCGGAATGGGCCAAATGTTAACCTTCTAACAGAACAATGACCCTAATCACAGCCAAGACAATGCAAGATTGGCTTAGGGAGAACTCTGTGAATGTCTATGATTGGCCCAGACTTGAAGCAAACTAAACATCTCTGGAGACACCTGAAATAGCTGTCCTCCGACAGTCAGCCTCCAGCCTAACAAAGTTTCAATTGTTTGTTTTACATGATTGTTATGCTCCTCATGGTGAGTCTAATTTGATGACATCTTCCACTGGTTGTGGTGGGCTAGGTTGCAGTTGGAGAAAGAAGTTGGTTTCTGTTTCAACAGCCTTGAACGTGAAGTGCTGGGGAATGCTGAATTCCTAGAGCACTGAGGACTGAGGTTCTTGAAATGTTGAACACCTAGATGAAGGTACAGTGCACAGCATAAATGAGTACACCCCCTCTGAACAAATACAAAAGATGTATTTTCTTTATGATCACTAATACAATTCATGGAAAGATGGCAAAACTAAAATGTATTAAACATATACATAATAAAAACTGAGAAATATATGTCATTAATAGCCATAAAATAAGTAAAATGCCAATTTCGTTTAAATGAAGGTTTGCAGAAATGAGTACACCATAGATTTAATTCAACAAATGTATAATATTCTAGTACTTAGTATGCCCTCCATAATTTTGAATATACTGCTCTGACCCTTCTTGGCACGGAGTGTACAAGTTCATGACAAATTGTCACATCAGTCCTGTTTAGCTCCTGGATGATGAGCTCCTTAAATGTCTTGATCTTTAATGGGGAGTGTTGTTCAATTCGTCTCTACAGAATCCCCCACAGGTGCTCAAGACTGTTAAGATTGAGTACAATACATGTCCACAGGAGGTTTTTCACCTTGAGAGAATGTTGAAAAAATGCCCAACAATGCAGGGAATGAGGAAAGGGTAACATCTTCTGTTTCAAGTTTGTGTATTAAATTGCAAAGTGATGTGGGAATTCATGACAGCATTGATAAAGCACAACTTACTCACACCTTCAGCACTCATACATCCCTATATAAGAGCTTTACTACCACTGAACTTTACTGTGGGAAACAGGCACTTCTCACTGTACTCCTCCTCTAGCAATACCATAACATTTTGGATGCTGTTAGATCCAAAATGATTGATTTGGTCTCGTGAGACCAGAGTATTGATTCCCAGAATCTATATTTTGTAAATATGGGCTTTTGAAATGGCTGACTTTATTGTGCTTTGGCTACAGTAGGTAGTTCCAGTGAGACAACCATGCATTTCATTTCTGCAGGCTGCATCTTACTCTGTGAGATAAACAGTCACTCTTTTCATAGCTTTTGCTGGCTCTGAGACACTCGCTTGGTATTTCTCCTGCTCTTTGTCTAGCAAAAAAAATCCCTCATCACTAAATGAAAGCTTAAAATGAAGGCCTGATTATTTCAGGGGTCTTGTCACAAGTCCATTGTTTTTGAATTTCTGTGTTACTTTTGCTATATTTTCACACTTAAAACAATGATTTGGTAATCCTCTTGTACCACTGTCCTCTTTTGTGCTAAGAAATAAGTCTCCTGACAGTTCTCTCCCTAGTGGTTTCATTGTTGTCAGCATTAAGTCTGAGAATGATTCAGTGGGCTATATTACACTTTTAATTGTCAAGAAATTACTTCTCTTTAAATGTTTTGGTTCAACATACTTACCTGTTGATCAAACATTGCCTTAAACTTACACAAGTAAAATTTTATTTAGTTTTATTTAGTACCTTTTAGGAGGGTGTACTCATTTTTGCTACACAACATTTTATCACCTTGACAAGAAAATCTTATTTTCCTGAATAATTTTGACATGCTTCTTTGGTAATTGATTAAGCAGACTTGCTGGAACATTTTATCTCTAAAGAACCCTAACATGTCTTCTAAGTAATTGAGTAATTGCTGACTTTCAGAAGTTTCAGAGGGGGTGTACTCATTTATGCTGTGCACTGTACCTTGGAAGTGAAGATTCTGAAGTCAGTACAGAAGGTCCTGACAATCTAGAATGCAAAGATGATGGAGCCTTGAAATTGAAGGTTCTGAAGTCAGTGCAGAAGGTCCTGACAATCTGGAACATACAGAATAAGTAGCCTTGGAAAGGCATGCTTGTAGGGGGCATAAGCTTGTTGTGATAGTTGATACTTTTTCCAAACTCCCCAAAATTTCTCTCTTTCAGAATTTTGAACTTTCAACTTTTTTGCTTTTTTTCAGAACTCTCAGAGAGATTTGGTGTGGGTTTCCTCTGAGTGTTCTGGTTTTCCCCACAATCCAAAGACATGCAGCGTAGGTGAAGCTCTAAATTGTCAGTAGGTGTGACTGTGTGTGTTAGCCTTGTGATGGACTGGCCATCTGTCCTGGGTGTTTTCTTGCCTTCACTGGGATAGGCTCCAGCATCCCTGCAACTTCTTTGGAGAATGGATGGATGGATTATTCACTTTCCAAACCACTTCCAGATTAACCTAGGCATTGCGCTGAACACATAGATTCTGAAACGTTGAACTTTCAACCATGCATTTATGTCTACCTTAATACAGAGATGTCCAATCCTGTTTCTGGAGTGCCACTATCCTGCAGAATTTAGCTCCAATTCTAATTACACAAACTTCCAGGTAAGTGTGTTGGGAAAGGTTGGAGCTAATCTCTACAGCATGGCCCAGTTTACACCTGGTATTAAGATTCATTTTGTTCGATCAGATCACAAGTGGACAATGCTAAATACATGTGTAAACAGGGTGTAAAACATTTTGAGCTTGTACACTTTTGACCACTTCCAGAAGTAGTCAAAAACGCGTTGTTTGAAAAGCCACAAAAGACCACCTACTCTCCACTTACTGACCTAATGCGTAAATATTATGGGAAGAGTGCTAGCCAGTCGGGATTTAAACTTTATCAGCTGAAGAACCAAATATGGTTTGAAGACAAAAAAACATACCAAGCACATTGGTCTATCATCAATACTGATTTCTAACATGCACTCACAGCGTTTGACCTGGTCTTGAGGCTGTAAGAAAAGAAACGACAGCGGCTGCCCTTAATGTTTTTCTATAATTTCTCTGAGCATGTTCATATGTAAATTACATGAGCTTATTTTGTCTATTAGATCAAAAGATCTGAAAAAAAAACAAACAAACAAAAAAAACATACATGTACCCACCCATAGACCCTATCCCATCAAAAAAGTGGTTGAAAATGGGCCAAAATTGTGTATTATAGCCCCATTATTGTTGCCTGTCAATGCAGTAGAGAGATGGATGCCACTTTTGTTTTTGCTAACACTTGCTTTTCTCCTGTTTTTGGGATAGTAAGGTAGTCAGGGAAGAGATCTGTTGTTTATTTGACTTTTCATTTGATAGGTTAATTAGATTCCCTTACTTCCAGGTAGCTTATCTTTTGTTATTTTGGCTTTACCCCCTCCTGAAGCTTGAACCATCTTATAATTTCTTTTTGTTATCATTATTGTTATTATCCTTATTCTTAATTGTTGTAAAGAAACTTTATTTTGTAAATAAAACTTTGAAGAGTTTTCCTTTGTGTGTGGTGAGTGATTGCAGACAGAACCAACTCTCTTTCGGTTTTGCCTTGTTAATTGCAGGGATATGTTTTCTTTCTTTTTAATGTTACTTCCCTGCCGCCCCTAGACCAAAAAGGGGGACGTAACAGTAATGCAAGTTTGTATGTATGTGAAGATATATAATTTCTTTGGGACTATTTTCTTAAATCAGACACGCAAGGCAAGGCAAGGCAAGCAAGGTACTTGTGTATTCTAGGAGTTCTATGGAATTTAGAAAAATTTAGGGAAAAAATGAGGGGAAAAAAGGACATGATTATGTTGACATTTGGAAATCTAAGCAATTTGCTAAGCAATTCTTGCCTCCCTCCATTCTCAAGTAAAGGATTTGGACGTTGATTGGTGGTCTTTTATATGTTAATGACATTAATTAGGCAGCGTTTACAAGGCAAAGATCTGAAACCACTCAGCTCCACACAATTTCAAGATCATTTGCGATTTATAAATTTCTCATCTGAAAGAGAGATGTAGGCCTACACATTTTTTTCTACATGCGTTCATTCTCTAAATCACACATACGCATGAAAGAATGATCGTAAGATCAAATGTAGGGCTTTGTATGCAACATTTTATAAATGAAGCCCTATAAAACAACCCTGTTGAAGTTGAGACTTTTCTGCACTATTGTGTAAAAATGGGGTTTTGAAGGCCACTACAGAAGAAAAGATAAGTGTAGCTCAATTTACTTGATGGAAAATATTATGTAAAAGCTAAATCTGATTGCTTTTAACAGTTGGTACTTTCTAAGCATATTCATTACTAAACAGATTTTTTAATCAAGATTGCAACTTCAAAAACATATTGTCAAACATTAATTGGTCAACACAAGACTATTGAAGAGTTTTAGCACTTAATGAGAATTATTTTTTATAACAATTAAAATGCCTTTTACTCTGTAAGGCAGGACTTTGAAAGTAGGAATTGGATCAGGACTGGAATGGGATCAGTGTTAGCTGATTATACACAAGATCTATTCTGTTTGTGTGCTTGAGACTGATATGGCCTTCAAGTCGTACAGTAAATATGGTATTTAGCCTACTAGTTTCGAGCACATGAATGACTAAGCAAAGTCGTATTTACAAGTGGGGAAAAAGTATTCTAGACTAAAGGAGTGCTGAGTTGAAGGGACGTGTCGATGTGAAACTGTTGTTGTTGCTAATAAATTATTTTTAATAGTGTTAATTTAAACAGCATTTCCATGACTTCAAAAGAGGAAAAAATAGAGAGATTGATTACAAAAAGAAAAAAGAAAAAATCCATTGAGTGGCATTTTTGTTGAGCTATAACATTTGCCTGGGATGAGAATGACCTGATCTGTTCAGTCTGATATACAGTAGAAAGACCACAAAAGGTGAAGGTCATCTCTGACTGTGCAGCATGTCAAACCTTCAACACTGATGGGCAGCAGGACATGGTGATAGAGTTCTCTCCTATAAATCAAGGTCACAGAGGACAGAACCACCGTACTGAACATTGACAAATAGTCTAATGAATCTTAATTTTTGCTTTGACATGCAGATGGCAGGATCAGAATCTGGCATAAACAGCAGGAATCTATTGATCTATCACGCCTAATGTCTCGGGAATGTGTTCCTCTCATAAATTAGGCCCATTAAAAACATTTGAGCGAGTGTGATTGTCATGGCATAGCAAAGCTTTCATGCTGACCACACGAGTCCTTTCATGGCCATGGTCCACCCATTTTTAAATGGATACTAATTCAGCATGTCACAAATCATCACAAGCTGTTTCCATAAATATGAGTCCAATGGCAGTCCAACGCACTGAGCTTTCCTCTGAATTTATGGTATCGAGTAAACAAGGAGCAGATGGCTGTCCATGGTCGCAATGTGGTTTTTTCCTGACCAATTCCTAACATTGTCCAAATCAACCATGACAAGCAATTAGATTTTATGTTGAAAGTTTAGTTTAATTTCTGCATTGTCACAGTGGGTAGTCCTGCCAATTGTAAAATCTCATAGGTCCAGAATAATGCTGTTCGTGTTTTCTGATGTGGTGTGATTATCATGTCATGCAGTTTCACTTTCAATGTAAACAGTTTGTAGCTTTAAACATAACATCATGCTGATTTAATAGATGATTCTTGACTTAAATAAGATGTGAATTAGACCAAAGAGAAAAAGGGGGAGAGGTGACCTTTTTCTTGATAAAGTGGCCGTTAAGTGGCTATAAGAATTTGAACAAAATTAATTTTCAAAACTTATAACTTGGGTTAAGTGCACAAAAAGGATCTTTAATAAACAAATTATATATAGAAGACGCTGACTCACGAGTTCAGTATGTAGCCAACAAACTGTTTGTACCGGTGGGTTAATTTTTCTCAGCTCAAATCCAAATAGCTTTTGGGTTTGGTTTATTCATTGAAAATATTATTAATTCAATAACTAAATAAATACATGTAAATAAACCAGTGCTCAGTTATCAGATACTGAGAATAAACACCATCTGATTACCATTAAAAAGAAAAATCCAAATTTTGCAATAATCTTGCTGAACTGTTTGTCAACTCAATGGTTCTGAATCCTACCAGTTTTTATTTTTTCTCTACTTGATCATTTTCATTTTTTTTTTTTATGTTTTAGAACATTTCCAACTTGGATCAGAAGAGTTAATGTGATGAACTTCATGGGAACTGACTACATATCTACTAAAACTCACATTTGTTGCATCCAAAATTGCATACTGAGTATGTTTTATATTTAATGAGGATGAACTTGCTATTGTAAAATGTACATTCTAAATAATATGTATGAATGTGTATAGTATGAATGGAATCTGGACATACTGTTAAGTGGGTGAGGGTGAAGTAAAAAAGACAGTCTTTAAAATATTAGAACTTTTTATTGTTATCAGCTGACAAATTTGACAAACATTCTTTGTGCATTACATTTAGTAATTCAGATTTACTGCTAAAATACTACATTTGAATTCACACAAAATATACACCCAACACACAGCTAAGCAGATAATGTACATACAGTACAAAACACTCCTGTGGATACAGGCTGAAATGTGCAATTAGTTTCCCAACTTCCATTGGAAATTTTATAACCCTTATTTTTTTTTTGACTTTTCTTGTTGACATTTTTCACCCTCATGTATAACTTTTCGGGATTTTCCGATATCATAAACAGTGTCTTTTCATTAATTTCCTCATTAGTGCAAAATGATATGATTCTTGAGGAATCATTCATCTGTAATTCTTGCATTTATATTGACTGTAAACTCATCCTAGACATTATATAATTAAGAATTTGGAAAGAAATTAAAAATTTATGGAATGGAAAATATAAGCGAATCAATAATTGAAACCAATTAAATAAAATCGGAACAATTGCCTTTGAAAAAAAAAAAATTATGTCAGTCTGTTCTCATTAAGCATTTTATTATCTAATATAACTAACTTCTAACATGAATGCTCTTCAAAGTATGAAAAATACTAATTGCTTCATTATGGTTCGTCAAAACAATTGTTTGATTTGCTATTACAGACCTTAAAACATCTGAAACAAAAACATATCCACAACAATGCTTCTGATATGGGTTTAAACTACTAGCGGTGGCTTGATTTAGTCTTAATTGTTTGGTCTGTTTATCATCGTTCACTGACTTTATAAAACTGACTCAAGTTTCAATTAGGGATCTCTCAGTCAAGAGTACCTCTTTATTACAGGCAAAACAAAAACCTGATGAAGTCTGTCAACTGCAACAACTGCTGTATCATCTGTGGAACAATCAAGTGCAATCAAGTTTTGATTCTCTGAGCTGATTAGATCTTGGATTATGATCAAATTAAAGTGCTTATTATTTCATCGTAACTGCTCTTGCATCAAGATGAAAGATTACGAGTTTCTGAACGTGTAAGTGCCATGTTCTGAAGGGACTCGCACCTGCTGACAAGAGTCGACACACTAAGCTATGCTTCATTCTGAGATAACTTTTGAGGGGCTTTAAAAAGCTGATATATTCACAGTTACTGAAGTTATTAAATTGTCTGAACTTCTTAAATCCTGCTATTCAAGCCCACAGACTTTTATTAAAGTGCTCCAATATTGCTACTGTTTACTTTATCAGACGCATCTGACTTCAAACCTCCAGGTAAAATTAAAACCTCTGAAGAATTAAAATGTAATATTTCCTACCAAACATAATATTTAGTTGGTTCACAAAATGGAGTAAACAGTTTATCAGCAGTAAACTTCTGAGTCTTAGTGCAGTGGAAGAAAATGTCTCTCAGGTTGGCTGAAATGTCAAAACAAATCCATTGAAACAAAATGAACCGAAAGCCAGATGGGTGGAGAGATGAGAAGCCCATGTTTCAGTGTGTGGCGGCCTCAGCTGCTTTCATCCACCAGCTTGGCTCCGTTGATACCACGGTACGTGACCCTGCTGGGTCGCACCAGAACCCCATGGCCAGGTCGGCAGCTGAAGTAGCGCCTGATGCCCACAGAACCATCGTTTTTTCCTTTCGGGCTTCGCAGCTCGAGTCCGAGCCAGAGGCCAGGGGCAAAGTCAGCTGTGCCAATGTAGCGGATGGTGCCCATCTCATTGGCACTAATTAGCAAGACCTGCATGCCCAGGTGGAGTTTGACAGTGCCATCTGAGCCAGAGGAACTGGTGGTGCCACCCACTTGGTTAGGCCCTGGGCCAGCGCTGCTGTTTGCCCTTGATGTACCCCAGCCAGAGCTGACTGTGCTCCAACGTCGCCGCAAATTACTGGAACGGTTCCTGGGAGACGACAAAGAGCATTTGAGAATGGGATACACTGGACTAATTAATGCTACATTGAAATCTCGGCAAACGAAAACATTCAGCTGAAAATTAATTTTCGGTCGAAAAACACTTTTGGAGGGCCGAAATCATTGACTGCAACAGTGACATTTAATTAACGCTTCTCTGATGGCGCGTTTTGACTGTGTCAGTCTCTATTTCATGCACACAACATTGAAAAGCTACAACAAGTAAACATGTCCGCTATGTGGACGATAGGGCTAGGGCTAAATCTTCATTGTAATTAACCGAGATCTTTTAGTCTATGTTGTTTTCAGCTGACGCATGAACAAAACTTCATTAAACATTATTTGTATCGAGCATACCATCCAATTCCATCTTTTGGAACTTGAGCTTTGTTTGAGCTTTCAAATTCTGTCAGTTTTATAATGAAATTCAAACTATAAATGTGGCTTTGATGCTCTTTAATGTTTTGTGACAGATCGCTGTAGCCACCACAGTTCAGGCCTGTAGCGTGGAGCGCATGTGAACCGAACACCTCTTCCGCTTTTCTACTAGTTACAGCACAAAATAAACATGAATGAACATCAGAAGGTATGTTGACAGATATAGTATAACTTACTGAAATGTACCATGTCTCACGTAATCACACAATCAGTGTTTCAACCGCAGAAAGATGTCAATAAAACAGCTTGTGAACAATGTCTTGTAACGTCACATTTACCTCAGGAAAGCCTTTCAAAATCCATAGCTTATTAGTCAGCTTAAAAAAAAATAAAAATAAAAAAAATAACTAATTTAGCTAAATATATGGACTGTATTACATATTCATTCTATTTTTACTTATCATGTTGTCTTCATTATTTATGTGTGAATAAATATGTCATGAAAACAAGTTATAGTCACTGTTTAAATGTTTGTTTCAACAACAAATTGTAGTAAAGACAGTAATACATCATTAAAAAGTTGACATAAAACTGCCTTATGTACAATTGAAATGTTTATATACAACTTGTATTTGAGTGTGGATTAATTAAATATTTTTTATTAATTAATTGATTATTAAATAAACTTTAGTTTCAGTTTTTGGCTAAATTAAAACTTTAATTTTGATTTCAGTGTTTCAGTAAAAAAAAAAAAAAAAAAAAAAACTAATTTCTGATTTTTTTCTAAATTAATAAATAGTAATTAATACATAACTTCTTTTTTTTTTTAACCAAAAAAGTACTTGTTTTGAAACAAAAGGACAATTTGGGCTTCTTTAGATTTTAGTCTAATAAGACCCGACTGTTGCTGTCAAGAAACAAAAAACGATCATGAAAATGAGGTCAGAAAATTATATGATATAACTCAAATCCAAAATTTCCATCATGAGCACCAAGTTTCAATGTATGCGGAACACATGCATTAACCGCCAAGCCACAACTCCTGGTGAAAAATTCTTAACTTGAAAAAGGTATTCCTATTAACAATACATCATTCCCACCTGCTTGCTTGACCTTTGCGACTTGGTTCTCTCTGCGTGGCAATGGCTGAGGAAGTGCTGAGAGTGCGTCGAATTCCTTATTAAAACAAACAGAAAAATGACCAAATATTTGAAAAACGACAGTTTTAGATGAAAAAAGGAATGTCTAAACTGTCTTCAGTCTTAAAAGATTTGACAGAGGAGAGGGAATCAGACAGCAGACAACCGGAATGGCTCACCTGTGAAGGAATAGTTCATCCGAGACGAGGACAGCTCTGACAGACAGTCCACTGAGCCATGAATCCTGCTAGTTAAAACAAAGTGAATGTTCAGTATTACTTCTTCCACTGCACTTTTACAACTGATGCTCTGCCAGAAAACTGTCAAGACACATTATTTTACCCTTGCGTATACTCTGTAAGCTGTCAAACAACAAATTTATCACCTCAAAATAGTGACAGTCACATGGGTTTATTTTGACAAATGCTTGTCAAAATTGTCACAAACAATTTGACATGTAAATATGTAGCAGAAACAAAATCGCAAACCTTGACATGTTAGGACAGTGGGGAAAAAAAGCGGAATGATTCTCCAGTGGACAGGTAAAAACTCTTTGAAATGAATATCTTTGAAGTCAACATGAAATGGTACTCAAAACCCATTTTACATCCATAATTTGATGCATTTTAGATTGGAATAGTCTATCGGGAAATGACTGGATTGTGAAGTGTGGTCGTTCCATACCAGAATAGAGCCAGACTTAAATATGAGTTTGCAGTCAATTGTTAAAGAATACTCCTTTCCTGAAGAGGAAATTCGAATGGTTATTAGTTTTATTTTTGCCAATATCTATTCTGGACTTGCAAACAAACTGCGTTGCAATCATTTCCCAAACTGTCATTTGTGTGGAAATATTACGAAGTCTGTAAACAGGACGTTAACACAGCCACATGCTGATTACGGACACAAAGAGAAGAATACAGACGCGCCGGCAGAGCAAATACTGCACCAGGCTAAGCCCACTGTTTGTGAAATATAGGAAGAAAAATATAAATCTTGAATTGGGTTTTATATGAATGTAACTTAGAAGGGAATTGAAAAGTTTCGATCTCCGTATAAGTAGCCTATTTTATAAGCGCAGCGCTGCTTTGTGTACAACGGTAACCAAGGAAACGCTATATCGCTGCTGTTCCACAAGCACCACCTACTGTTAGAGAATGAATTTGCATTTTCATTCAGTCCGTCTGAATCTAATTTAATTAAAAAACAACTGCTCATGCTCAAAATGCAGTGGTGCCTGTATACCAAATGGCTACACATATTTTTTGTTTAAGGCCAGTTTGGCCTGTTATAGAACAAATGAACAACAACTAAATAAAAATATAGCTGCAAGCAGCGATGGCGGGCCCAAGCCCGGTGGCACCGCCACCCCGGTGGCTTCAGGGCAACTGTGCACGGCGGGCAATATGCATTTAAAACGGTTAAACATAAAAGGACTATTTCAAAGTTATTTGAATACACCACATTTACTGCAGCAGTTGGTGCCCATATTGAAGCATGTTAAGAGCCTCAAAAACACTAAAGAATATTATTAAAGTTTGACATGTTGCCATGGCAACAATATTTAAGCTATCACAAATACATTCACAGGTCTACATCTGCCGTGTTTTGGCATTATTGTGATAAAGTTTGAAGCAAATCGGGTAAAAAAAAAAAAAAAAAGAGGCATTTTGAAAGTGACACTTCCTGCTGCCAGTTGGTGGCGCTATAACTTGTGACTCACAATAGTCACATCCATGTGATCAAACTCCTACAACGAACACACAGCTGAAGTTTCATAAAAATCAATCAATGTATGCTTAAGTTATAGCACACTTCCTTTTTCCCTTTTCTCGCCATAAATCCGTTGCCTCGGCACGGCCAAACCGTTCGAGATATCAAAAATCCGCTGGTAATTTTACATTCTCAATGTCTTGACTTCATGCTGACCGAGTTTGGTGGTGGTCGGATTAATCGCCTAGGAGGAGTATATCAAATTCCAGAGCATGCATTTTTCAAACAACCCATAATAGGCATTTAAAACGGTTAAACATCAAAGGACTATGTCAAATTCACTCCACATTTACTGCACTTTAAGGTTGCGCCATAAAGCCCCTCCTCCCCACCTGTTTCTAAGGCTTTGCCCATGTCTACTGGATAACAATCCTGATGTGCATCGAGTTTCATGCAATTTGAAGCATGCTAAGAGTCTCAAAAGAATCTAAAACGAATATTAAAGTTTGATGCGTTGCCAAGGCAACAGTGTTTGAGATATCACGATTTTTTTCAAAGGTCTACATCTGCCATGTTTTGACATTATTCTGATGAAGTTTGAAGCAAATCGGGTAAAAATAAGAGGGTGATCTCAAAGTATGTTGAAAGTGACACACTTCCTTCTGCCAGTTGGTGGCGCTATAATTTTGACTCACAATAGTCACATCCATGTGATCAGCCTTGTACAACGAACACAGAGCCGAAGTTTCATCAAAATCAATTAATGTATGCAGAAGTTTTAACTCTTTCTGTTTCCCTTTTCTCGCCATAAATTAATTGCCTTGCCACGGCCAAAGCGTTCGAGATATCAAAAATCCGCTGGCAATTTTACATCCTCAATGTCTTGACTTCATGCTGACCGAGTTTATTAATCGCCTAGGAGGAGTATATCAAATTCCAGAGCATGCATTTTTCAAAAAACCTGTAATAGTCGACTTCCTGTTGGGGTGGCGTATAACTTAGAGCACAAAAGTTGTTAGGCCCGATGAGGTCTATACGTGTACTGAGTTTCATACTAATACATGCAAGCGTGTTTGATATATGGACCAAGTTTTCAGACTTTGTTCAAGGGGGCGCTGTCGAGCCCCCCTGCCACGCCCGGGTACCATCCTCTGCAGCATCCTAATGGCCGCAGATTCCAATGTGTGTGCCAATTCTCAAGAGTTTTTGAGCATGTTAAGGCCCCCAAAAAGCCCCGGATGACCCAAAAAGCCCCGAAAAAATAAATAAATAAAAAATAATAATAATAATCCTTAGAAAAACAATAGGGCCCTGCGCCTTAGTGGCTTGGGCCCTAAAAATAAATAAAAGAAAAAAAATTGGCAACCGGTATGTAACTGTCAGCTCACTAAGGTTTAAAAAAAAAAAAAAAAAAAAAATCCAGCACATGGTTACATTTTTTCCCATTCGGCCCTCAACCTAAAATGAGTTTAACACCCCTGGACTATAGTAAATTACTATAAATAAAGTGTTTATTAAGACTATCAGAACATCATCTCAGCGTATCTGAATAGTTATGGTTCTTTTGAAATGTAAATTTGCTATTATTCCTGTAATCTTTGTTAACCAACATTAACACTGACACAACATTAGAAACGCTGCATTGACTACAATAGTAGCCTAAAACTACAATAACGTTACAATAACTACTAACTACTTGGCTACAGGTTAACATTAACTTTTACTTAAGCTGGACAATGGGACCATTTTCTTTGGCTGTGCAGCCAAAAATTATTACAGTTATCACTGTAAAGCTGCTTTGACACAATCTGCATTGTAAAAAGTGCTATATAAATAAAGGGGACTTGACTATATAAATAAAGGTGACATTATATTCTGTGCTCCATTGACAAGATGATGTGAGCCAAAAAGGAAAAGTTTTTACTTTGGAATAACATGCACAATTCATGCATTTTAAAGGCCTGTTCACATCAAGGACAATAACTATATAATGATAAAGTTTTCAATCAATCATTCTAATTCTTTTAGAATAAAAAATAAATAAATAAATAAATAAATAAATAAATAAATAAATAAATAAATATCACACTACGACTTTTACGATGATAATACAGAGGAGCGATATTGTTGAAATCACTTTGAGAATTATTTTTTTCCATCTGATTTTCCATCTTTTTCCATTGACAGCCAATCAGAATCTACCAAAATTTAAAGAGCTCAATCATTTAAAGTCGCAGATGAAATAATTAAAGCATGTGCTAATAATAAACAGAACGTTTATTATTGTGCGTGGGTGTGGATGTTTATAGTTATTGTTATCTTTATGTTATCATTTTTGGTGTGAAAATTGACAATTATGTTATCGGGTTCAGACCACATGATATTTTTGTCTGTTACAATAGTCACGGTCAGATTATGCGATTTTGACTCCTAAATTCCTGTCGTGTCATAGAAAGTAACGTGTCAAACTACACGTTGCTTCCCGACCAATCATCGATGCCGTCTTTAACGATATGCATATGATGTTTCCTCAAGGAAGCTTAACGAAAATACAGTTATATTATAAACCATCGCTTCCGGCCAACAGTCATATACATGTACATGTGAACGATGTGAAGCACTATGTAAGCATGTTGTGAAGCTTGCGCACGCTTACATCACATGACGTTTTAGTCAACTCATGAATGCGAGCATGATAAGTCGGCCAGAAATGATGGTTTATAGTTTAAAAAGTTTCAAATATTAGTATTTTTCTCACACACCTGTTGTTTCGCTTCAAAAGACAGTGATGGGGTCATTTGGGTTACTATCGTGTTCATTTTGCATGGTTTTTGAAGAGTCAACTTTGAGGGTTCCATCCACTTGCATTATATGGACTCACAGAGATAAAATGTGTGTGTTTTTTTCTTTGTGAGTGTCTTTCTTTGTGTTCCACAGAAGGAAGAAAAAGTCATCCGGGATGGCATGATGGTGATATGATGAGAGATTTTTCATTTTTGGGTGGAGAATCTTTTTAAGATGAGGAAAATGCATCAAGAAATAAATAGTGGCTATTTCAATTTGACTTAAAGAGCCTCTGACAAAATGAAAGGAAGCGGTTGGTATCTCTCTGCCTGCGTGTCTGTGGCTGCCCCGAGGGTTAATTAAAAAGACAGGACGAAAGAAAGCTTCTAGAACAATGTGCTTATCAGTCAGCTTCTTTACAGAAATACAATGAGAAAGAAAGAGAGGAATATGGCATAGGTGAATGGTTCTGAATTAAGAATATATGATTCATGACAGATGGAGAAGATACGAACATTGATCATTTGTTGAATAACCAGCAGGGGAATGAAAGCCGTAAAAGGTACAGAAGGACAAATGGAGGGCAGACCGCTGTCGATGGGAAGGATTAGAGTCGTAATAGAAGACTGACAAAAGAAAAGTAAATCGAATACAAAGAAAAAGTGGCTGGATTTTAATCAAAAGAAAGTAGAAAGGAAGTAATTCCTTTCCCAATATCTACTTGTCAAATTAAAGAAGCAAAAGTCAAATATAAACTACATTTTTATAAAGAAACGTGACTTGTTTTTGCATGTAAAACCTGCCACCCCAATGCTAGGTTGGGTGGCTGCCAGGGCATTTATATGCGGTTGCTAAAGTATTGTGAGCGGTTCTTAGCATGTTATGTGGTTGCTAGGGTGTTGTGGGTGGTTGCTAGGTGATTCCTAAATGCCCTATGTGAAAAGAGCCCACGTTCTGACCCATCCTTCAAATAGTATTGAATTTTTCATAAATGTTATTGTCTGCCAGATGTCTAATTGCTAAAAAGTGTGCCAACAATATCCAGAAATTTTATCTGTGATACCAGCGTTGCTGTTAAATGTCTTTTGAGGACAAGGGCAGGGCAGTTAATTTTTTGTGGTGGCTGTTACGTTCCTCATGCAGAAATGACTTACAAATGTCGATGCACAATCTTATTAATGCTTCTGTACAGAAAGGTCGAAATCTCTATCCAACAATCAAAGACACAGTCGGCTAGAAATAATCATGCTAAAAGTCAGCAAGACACCAGAAATAAGAATCAGTTAAGATGCGGTTATGGCTGCAAATTCTCCACGGTACACTTGCCTCTGAACTCGTGAGGGTGGGGCGAAGACTCCGTGTTTAGGAGGACAGCTGAAGTATCGTACTCCTCCAACTGATCCGTCATTCTTTCCGCTCGGCTTGTCCAACTCAATCCCCAACCAAAATCCTGTCAGGGACACAAACACACACACTGTGTATAAATACACACATTTTGAGAAATGTAGCGATTCTCTCGCCGACCTGAGCTTGGTAAACAATCTCCAATCTGTCATCTCTCAGTACAACTCGAGCCTAAACAAACGAATACCAAATCCTGCGATTTGAGTAAATCCAGTTATTCCTTCCAAAAGCTTTGTAATGCCTTGTAATGGAAGGACAAACAAACAGTTGCTTTTTAGTAAACAAAGCACAAAGCCCAGGGTGAGCGTTATTCTATGAATGTATGAATAGCAGATGAAAAGGGCGCATTGAGAGGAAGATGGATTTCACCTTAGGGTACTCCAACAATAAAATGGCACCGATAAGATCCAAGTTATTTTTCTAAAAAAAAAAAAAAAAAAAAAAAAAAAAAACATGAATATAAAGTCATTACTGTCTGGTTGAAATGAGGGCACTTAAGTTCTTTTCCAGCAGCAAACTTTAAGACAGCTGCTTGCTTAGAGCAAATTAGCAAATCCAGTGTTCAGGAGGCTAGACGTCATTCAACAAGTCCAAAGCCTTTATAAGGGGATATCGACCCCTGGCATGTGTTGAAAACGTTGTCAAGCTTCATGCTACATGTGTTTCATTATATAAGTGTAATGATGGTCACACTTAGTAGGGGTCGGAAGTGCTTACGCAACGATAGCTCTCATTCTGTCTGAAATATAATTTATTTGTGATAATATAATATGGTAATAAGATATTAGTTTTCTGTTTAAAGCTGGGCACTACAAGTTTTTTCATAGCCTCCTTGTCTGTCAGAAAAATTCAAATATGATCCCCACAAAAACATGCATACATTTTCTGTTCTGTTGGATAATGTCACTGTCAGGCAGACAACTTGTATCTTCATATTATATATATATATATATATATACACATATATATATATATATATATATATATGTGTGTGTGTGTGTGTGTGTGTGTGTGTGTATATATGTATGTATCTTCATATAAAAGTGCTTTTTGGGAGCAAACCCACCAGATGGCTTTGGTGCAAACAGGGATAAAAAAAAAAACAAAAAAAAACACCCCATGCCCTCCCCATGCTGGATCTTTGAAATTGTGGGCCTATTTTTCTGCCGGAGGTCCTCGACATCTTGTTTAGATACATGGCATCATGTATTCTATCAAATACCAACAGATAAAAAAAAAAAAAAAAAAAAAAAAAAACGCCTCTGCTAGAAATCTTGTCATGGGCCATGGTTGGATTTTCCATCTGCACAATGATCCAAAACAAACATCAAAATCAACACAAAAATGGCTGAACCTGGGAATTTGAAGGACCCGGACAGATTCTGTAGGAAGGAATGGTCTCTGATCTCTTGTCAGGTGTTCTCCAACCTCATCAGAAATTACAGAAGACTCAGAGCTGTTATCTTGGCAAAAGGAGGTTGCAAAAAGTATTGAATAAAAGGGTGCCATTAATTGTGGCCAATGTGTATTGGAGAAAAAAAATAAAAAAATAAATAAAATAATGAAAAGGATTAACGCAGATTTATATTCACAGGCTTTTTTATTTACCAAGGGTGCCAATAATTCTAACGAGGAATGCATAATGTATTTTTTTATATGCTGTCCCTTCTGTGCATATAATTGAACATTAGCCAATATAATATGTGCTGTTGTAGGCTATCCCAGATTTCACTCCAAATCCGTTTTTAGCTTTTCCAATTGATTTTGATGAAATTACTGTGCTGCCTGCTACATGAAAGTGCTCTCCACACAAAACTCAGATCTGAGTTCAACAGCACTCAGTGGTCATTAATTAGCAGACTAGAGCGAGTGTTTTTAGGCTTTTTATGGCAATAGTTTAGCTACTCTTTTTTTTCCAAACCATGAACGAGCAGCATTCAGACACAAATATTAAACCACATTATATCAAAATACATATATATTTGAAGATTTGTTATAAAACACAGCCAGAACACAAGCCAATACAGTGATACTACCAGCTCATGTGCACAATGGCACATTGGCTTAGTCAATAAAATACAAATCGATGATGAAAATATGTCCTTTAGAGAATGAATGGTATTGAGTTGTTCTCCCTGGTTCAAGTATTAAACTCATGTGTCTCAATTGTTCATTTTCCACAGTGCTCGTAAAGTGATAATGTACCATTGAGGAACCACTGAACCTGAATATTGATTTTATTTGTTCAACATACAACTGAGTCAGCATTCACAATCACAGACAATATCCAATACGTTTTCTTCTCAGTTCACCAATCTGCATGAATCTTTTCTCCATCCAGACCTTAAAGCACTGAATACTGACTGAATACTTGTGAAAACTCCTGACTTTAATAATAAAGAGGGTCACACTTTATTTTAAGGTACACTTGTTACTGTGTAATTATGCACTAAGAAATATTAATTAACAACATGTACTTACTATAGGGCTAGGGATAGGATTAGGGTTTGGTTTAGGGTTAGTTGCTTGTAATTATGCAGTACTTACTGTTATTACTATAGTAAGAACATGTAAGATGTGCAACAGGGACACTAAAATAAAGTGTTACCATGAACATTAGTTTTAACACACTACTTACATTAAAAATGCTACAATCTAATTATTACTTTTGTTTGACACCTCTCAAGTTTTCATTTGTATAATCCGAGCCCCAAAAGGAAATAGCTGAAAGATTTTTGGAACATAATGAGTGTCCTTGAAATTCTGCAAAACATCCAGTGTACTGCAGTAAATACAGTGACTAACTTCACAGTGCTGAAGAACTGCTGAGCTCACCTTCGTACCAGTTCCATAAAGCGAATAACTTTTATACGGTATACATTTGAAAACTGCTGCATTCAACTTAAAGACCTAGCAGACATAAAGTCTCAGCAGAATGACAGGTAAAGTGTGTGTTAAGGGAATTTGAGTGGCTGGCCTTTTATTCATTTATAAAATGTTTCTCTCTCCATTGTGTGATATTAGACATCTTGGAACATTTATGCTGCTACTGAAATATGGATTTAATTCATACAGAGGTTATATAAAAGAGAAAGATCCAAGTACACTGGCAAAGAAGTACCCATTGAATATCTATAAATGTGTAAT
Source organism: Ctenopharyngodon idella (assembly GCF_019924925.1). Taxonomy (NCBI): domain Eukaryota; kingdom Metazoa; phylum Chordata; class Actinopteri; order Cypriniformes; family Xenocyprididae; genus Ctenopharyngodon; species Ctenopharyngodon idella. The sequence continues at coordinate 13,320,607 of NC_067236.1, read as the reverse complement.
TAACCCCAACCCATAGTGCACTTTCCTGAGTTATTGCACACTGCGGGAGGTTGTTAGAAAGGCAATAGTGTCATACCTGGAGCAAAACTGGTCATCCCGTAAAACCGGACAATCCCTGTCCTTTGTCCCACCACCAATACACGCTCCCCTAAATGCACCTCTGTGCTCTCATATGCTGTGCTACTGGCTGAAGGGGTCCTGCTGCGAGCAATTCCTGATGGGGAAAAAAATATCTTAATACGTATTTCAAAACATCTCATAATCCCTTACTCTAAATGCACTAATAATATCTAGGGCTGCCACTAATAGTCGACTAAACGTTAGTCAACTATTAGTGGCATAATATATATAATAGTCAACTAAACTTTAGTCAACTAGAAGAAAATTAGTCAACCAAAATTTTATTAGTCGGTTAGTTGCAGAAAAAAAAAGTCCAGCAGTTCGTGAAGGAGTGCTTAACGGAGGGTCCATGTGGTAATTACAGTATCAGGCAGGAAATATATGAAGTTCCAAAACACGATAAACGGCATTTTTAAAAGAATTGAATTTCCGCCACGATTAGTATTGTATCTGGTCGGTATTGAAAAGTCATTTATTAATTTTGCGCAAAATGCGATCTCCGTCATGTTATTCAGTCATGTTTTCTCCCTTTCTTTCCAAAACGCGACAAACGCCAGTCTCCTTTCTCTGCAGAATGCGATATATCCGCTCAACCAATCACAGCGCACCATTCCACACACTGTAAACAGTAATGGCGGCGCTCTGAATACACCCGGCATCCTAGTTTTCCTTATCTATTTTGTACTTTGTGATCAACAAAAACAGAAAAATTAATCATCTTGACGGCATTGATGAACCTGTGGTGGTTTCTGCGGTGGGGGAGAAACGCAAGTCATCGAAATGTAATCATTCACGTGAGGAGATTAAGAAGATAAGGCACTCAGTCAAGCTGTTGCTTGTTCCACGACAGCATCAAACTTCTGTCATTGTCCCCGAAACTGAATCATAGACAGTTTTTAAAAGCCGTTTTTAATACCAGTGTATTCGGTAAATGTGTTTATTTCAACCATGCGGTGGCGCCAGATACTCTTTAATCGGTAATGACAAACGGAGACATAATTCATTTATAACATTAACAAGATGACTCGCTGAATTCATTTTGGGAGCGACGGTTGAATGTATTTTTAGTAAAATGTGTGTATATAAGACTAGTATTGGCAAAGTTCAGAGGCTGTCATATATGCCAATCAACTTACTTTGTTGTGTATTTTCAATATGAAAAATAACTTTTATATTGATCGATTAATTGCATTTTGAAAAAAAAAAAAAAAAAAAACGTGTCATGGATTTATTGCTTTTTAGGGAAAATATAATCCGTTTTTATAATAAACCTTTTAAAACCAAAATGTAGATTTTAATTTTTAATGTTTTTATAACCAAAATATGCTGTGCGAAAGTTTGAAACAGAAAATAGTGGTTTTCATCTTGCCACTTTCTTGGTAAAGAAAACACCTTTTTACTCAAATTAATCAAAATGGAGTTATAGCATTTTGGAACCAAACTCTTCATATGGCTTATCATTTGAAACATGTAAGTAGTAGCAACTATACTTGGCCGCTCGCTCTGACGTTAACCTAGATAAATGTGCACTATTATCAGGTGCATATCCAAGAGTGGAAGCTAAAGTATAGCATGCTTACTACAATACATGGAGGCGGCAGCTTGAATCTTTTCCTGATAACAGCGAAAACAACTTAAAATACTCTGTCAGTGACAAGAGTAATACATCATTAGAAACTGTAAAGGGTCTACTTTTATTTGTGTAAACTCACAATAACAACAAAACGTTGTGCCTTTGTAAAATAAAGAAAACACACAGTATGAGCATTCTGCCATCTCGGTCTCCGTGAACTGGAGCGCATCACAAAAATGAACTGAAACTCAGCGTATAGGCTACTTGCCTCATAGACATGAGAAATATATCTATAGAAAGCTTGAAATGTCTACTTATAATCCATATAAAAGGTGCATTTCTCTCTTAAGGCATGTTCACAATACTGCGAAGATGGCGAGGCAACATCATCAACTTCATCTTTGCAGCCGGCACTCACACAGAAAACACTAGTTCATTAATAAATAATTAAAATTTCTTTTTTTCTCATTTTTTTTTTTACGACACATTCATAATCATTACTTTTGCCAGTGCTTTGCGGCAAGCTTTATGCATGCACTTGAGTGTGGAATACGCTATATATTATGCCTATATTAAAGGCTCATTATGGTTTAGTATTCTCCTCAGTATATATTTAAGTAATTTAATTTAAAAGTGCGATTAGGCGTCTAATCTTAAATGAAAGACTACTGGTCAACTAGAAAAATCTTTAGTCGGGGGCAGTCCTAATAATATCTATCTAAAAACATCACATATAATACATTCAAAACATAGTAGAGAGTAGGGTAATTTGCATCAGTCGTTAACATGTATCGTAATTTTCATGCGTCTTGTGATCAGATACTTAGAAAGGTTAATTAGAAAAGTTGCAGAAAGGTTACAGATACTTAGAAAAGTTCTAAACGTTGTTATGCTAAATACCTTCTACATGGCAGTTACAGGGTTAGTTAACCATAAACACAATTTCACGTATTTCATGTTTTTAATGAAATACGAAAGTTTTCTGTCCATCCATTGACAGCCTACGCAGCAACCACTTTCAAGCCCCAGGAAGGTGAAGACATGTAGTAATCTTTGTGACTCCAGTGGTTTAACCTCAATTTTATGAAGTGACGCGAGTGGTTTGTTTGCGCAAAAAAACCAAAAACATAATTTACCACTTTATTTAATAAAATATTAATCTCAAACGCGTGTTCACGAAATGCGTGTTGTGTTGATGCAAGAGAAGACATTGTGTGTTATATATATATATATATATATATATATATATATATATATGGGTATATAAGACTGTTTGGAACACATTAGGGTTGATTTTGCGATAATGATGGTGCATATTACTATTTACAAATACATATTCAAGGCTAATTATTGTAGATGGCCAAAAGTAGAGTTTGCAACAAAAACGTACCAGAGTGTGGGGTGGCAGTGAGGGAACGGGAGGGGGGAGGTGTAGATCTGGTGCTCGGAGGAGTTCGCTCCTGCCATGGGCGCAGCGGCGGTCGTTGCCGTGGTAGGGGTCTTGGTGGTCGTCTGGCAGCTTGTCTGGAGTCCAAAGAAGAAGAGGAGGTGGAACAACTGCGTGAAAGAAGACCTGTGCAGACAGAAAAGACAGACAGATCAGAGATGAGAAAGAACAGAGTGAAACTTTAACAAAGCAAGCCGCAATGGGATCAAAGCAGATTTAAAAAAATGAAGATTAGCACAATTGTCTCATTTGAAGATGGATTACAGGTTCACGCTTTGAGAAAAAAGAAAATGCATGACAGATTTGACTTTCACTGATCAAAAAGTTGTAAATTTATGACATTTTTAGTGGATATTAGCAGCCTCTATGAACAGAATTTGACAAAATTTGACATGCACCCTAAGAATACCCTGCATATACCAAGTTTTGTTAAGCTTGGACTTTGTTTGGACAGATATAGAAAAAAAGCAGTTAATTCCAAACAGCTAAAAATAAATAAATAAATAATTAAATAAATGGAAAGGAAAATGCATTTAGGTATGGTCACATTAGCGAAATTTTGCAGGCAAACAAGGTCCACTGTCTATTGTAAACAGTGTAGCGATGCATGAAGCACAGCTCTGCAGCGAATGGATGCCCATTGTAATGACTGTGAAAATTTGCAGAACAAAGGAAATTTGGGCACACCTTAAGATAATTTGTTTCGAAGTCATACAGCAAGAATTCAGAGAGGCATTTTGATTCTAACCCATACTCATTTTATAAGCTTATTACTAACCCATTGTTGCACCACATAGTGAAGGATGTGCCTGCGATTGGGATTTCCTATCAATCAATTTGCAGCAATACAGTTGCATACTCTAGTCTCTCAGAACTAAACATTTCTTAAAGCTGCCACTGATTCTGGAAAGAAAAGTGCACTGAAATTGCAGTAAAATGCATTCAAAGTGAGTTTGATTTTGAGTTTGATGTTCATGATATCATGCAGACAATTTCTGATGTTTTTCCACACATCTTTTTTGTCACGCATCACACAGAATCGAATCATATAGAACAAGAAAATTGCTCCCAGATACCATTAACCTCCTTCTTCTTGCCTAGACAACAGTATCTCACGCGAGGCAGATCACGTGTGCCCCACTCCTACTGGTATTCGCAACCTAGTGTTACTTCTTATTTACATAAAGTTAAACTTTAACACACCCACAATGCACTTCCAACGGTCGCTGTCACTTAATATGTCACCTAATATTTTAAGCTCTCAATGAAAGTAACTCACTTTTGGGCCATTTGACACTGCAAATTGCAGTCAATGTGAATGTCCCTTGATGAGACAAATGTTAAAAGTTCATTACACTGCAAATTCATAATTGCAGGATAAGCATCACATGAATTAGCGCAAGATTTAATCCAACTAAGCTTTATAAATGCCATTTTAAATGGTCAAACCAATTAAATAATTAAGCAGTGATTAAATAATTAGCATGATAAAACAGGTTAGTAAAGTCTATTTTTTTTATTTTTTTTTCCCACAAAAAAATGAATATAAAAACTGAAAAGGCAAGTATCTGACACAGAAATTGAGGCCTGCCATCATCTAAAGGTCACGTGACATGTTATGAGAATGCTGCTAAACAACATGCTTCCCAGTTGACTGGGTGAATTTCAAATGATTTATTTTTGGCTGAATGACAAAACTTCTAATGCTCCTGGAAAAGTAACAGAAAATAGTATTTCTATTTCTGTATATAGGAAGAGTGGGCATAATAACAGTATGTTTAGTCAGAATTTTTGGCAAATCATCACCTCATTGTTGGTCTACAGATGTGTTTATATAATAATAATTATTATTCAAAGGTAGCTGCTGATATGTCTGATATGATATCTCTAGATATGGCTTGAATCCCTTTTCCAGGGGATTTTGTCTTCTATTTTATCATCTGCCAGCAGAAAATCATGAGCCTGATTGGCTTCCTTAACAAGCAGCATGATCTGATTTGAGTAATAAATCCATGTCCACAGCTCAAATGGTGCAGGACCAGATTCATGCCAAAGTTTAATACATACTGTAGGGTAAGAGGTTTTTTTTTTATATTTGTTGCACTTACAGTAAATACTAATAAAACAAAAAAAT